>NC_134022.1:27356713-27659005 GCF_040712315.1 Castanea sativa
GTGTCAAAGTATTAAAAAAAATAAAAAAATTATGAAAACTTTTTGTGTCCCTAAGGGATTGTTTGTAATTTTTTATAGTTGAACATTATTTATATTTTTTTAAAATATATATAAATAAAAAGATATATTAAAATATATTTAATATTATTTAAAAATTGAAAACATATATCTAAACGAAGGTACGAAACCGGCCTAAATTTTAGCGGGGACGGAATTGATGCATAATGGTGATGGATTATAATTTCTCAACACGTCCAAAGAATGTTGAATTTGATGACGGTCCTATCTAGTCCAGAAAACTGTCAATAATTAATTAAAGCACGTGAAACATGACGGCCAGGACTTTTTTTTTAACGCCTTGTGGAGATGCTAGCTGGTTTGCAATTGTAATTTGCAGGTTGATGATTAATGATGGGTACGATTAATATATGCCCTCTTAATAAATTTATTTTTGAAAATTTTTTATCAAAAATTGAAAATATTTTCACATATGCCCTCTTAATAAATTTATTTTTGAAAATTTTTTATCAAAAATTGAAAATATTTTGAAAATATTTTCAATTTTTGATAAATTTTTTTTTAAAAAATAATATATTATTGTGTATTTTTAAAAAACACATTAATAAAAACTATTAAAAATATGGAATATCTAGCAGGTGCAGCCGTGCAGGAAAACCTATTTATTTTATTATTTATTATTTATTATTTCAGGCGGCGTGCAATAACTTTTACAGCGTTTTGACTAAAATTGCAATCAAAATATGAACACGAGTTTCATAAATTGGCGCATTATCTCATGTGATGAAATTATATGACAAAAGTTAACACGGCATTAATTTAAGTAAAATTTTCAATTTTCTTTTTCATTAAGAGTGATGTGGAAGTTTTTCTAAATTGGTTTATTAATAACTATTTTGAGGGCATCTATTAACTTAATTATTATCAATAAATTTCTTGTAAGATATGATAAATACAGTGAAAAGATTTGAGTTATAAATTTTTTTGTTCAAAATACCAAAAGTTGCCAACCAATTAAATTACAAGAATTTTAACATCAACCCATTTACTAATTGGGATACATAGTACGATTGTATTTGTGATTGTTGTAGGAAATAGGTGTAAAGTTGTAATTTACAACTATTTTATGTTGGCTTTAATTTTGTGCCGAATTTGATTGTAATTTTGTTTAATCTTTTGTGCCCTGTAATTTATGTGGGATTTATTTGTAAGAGTTGTGAGAGAGAGAGTGTGTGTGAAGACTCATGACATCTTTGAAGACAAAAGCAGTTTTCGTGGGTAGCTCGCGACTAGTGTCTTGTGGGTAAGGCCTTTCCGCGAGATACCTGCTAAATAGTATGTTTTGCTATTTTGTCTTATCTGCTCCACTAATCTTCATATACACTATATATACCATTATTTCCTACATATTGAGTAGAGAGCATCTCAGAGAGAAAACCTTAGCCACAAATCCTTGAAAGTGTGAGATTGTCATACCCACAATTCTCTACACCATCTATTGTGATTTTCTTCTACTCCTACCTCTCAATTTCCAAATCCTTGAGAGCTTGACAGCCCAAACACTTACCACACCTATACTGAGTGTCAAGTGAGGTTTTGGTGCTGCTGGGAAGTATTGAAAGAAGCCAAGTTCTGGCAGATGCAATTGGGCGCATTGCAGGATCTGGAAAGCTAGATAAGACACGGTTTCGAGAAGCCTTGTTGGAGTAGGAGCTTGGAGGGCTTAGATGCACTGGGTAGATTAGGCTTGGAGGGTCTCTTGCTATTTGTGTATCCCAACTTATTGTCTAGTGGATCGATTTACTGCTTTGAGGGCGGCGGAGAGGTTTTTCGCCGAGTTCTTCGGTTTTTTCTTCAATAACACATTGACATGTTATCTTGTGTTTGCATATCTTTCCCTACTCTTTTAGCTTTCATTTTACTACTGTGATTTGTTAAACATGGTTTATGGTAGTTTTATTGTTTGTTCATTCGAATTTACTCTATTCTGCACTTAGTTTAATTAGTTAGAGTAAAATCAACCGAGCCGTAATTTATTAATTCGGTTCTTGTGTTTTTAACACAAATCCGAGTTTTCAATAGGGATTTAAGGTATTTAGTTTTAAACTATCGAAAAAGAAGTGTATAGTTAGTTTTTTTTAGAAGAAAAAAAGTAGAGTTTTAGTTATAGACTTTTTGTGAAGAGTATTAACTTTAAAAAAATAAAAGAAATTAACGCTTAAAGACTACAAATATTATTATTTTGAGAAGAAAAGACTACAATAATTAAAGTGCTTTGAGTAGTTATATCTGTTTAATAATCAAATTGATAAAAACGATTAGAGGTGAGAAATAAACAAACATATAAAAAATTGCATTGTATGCTCATATATATATATATATATATATATATATATATATATCTGAAACCCAATTAATTCAATTAATTACCAATTATTATTATTAATTATTGTTGTTGTTGTTGTTAAGCACCGTCCCTTCTAATTAAGCGAAAGATACCCATAAAAAAAAAAAAAAATTAAGCGAAATATATGATGGGCCATAAAAACAGTGGACTGCCAAACATTTTATTTTATTTTATTTTATTTTTTTATAGACACCAAACTTTTGTAGATTCACTGAACCATTTCTCTACTCGTTTAAACTCTTCTCCCAAAAAACATTCTACACGTTTAAAATACTTTGAAAAATCAATTTATTTTATTTTCAACAAAAGGGCAAGATTTAGGTAAATAATATCATATTTTCCAAGATAGTTAAATGAAATCATATGGTTGACTAATCATTACAAGCATATGGTTTAATTTAATTTGAGAATCTAATATACAACATTTAAGGAATTATAGATAAGTTTTTTGTTTTTGTTTTTGTATTTTTTATTTATTTAGAAAAAGGTTAGAAATACTACATAAATACTCTACAATTCTCCGTGACTTGAACTGAAGTCCTTAGAGCATTCTCATCAAAGGTGGGATAAATGCTAAAATCTATTTTTAGTAGCAAAACCATTAAAAAAGCCCCTACATCAGTAGTGCTAAATTTTAAATTTTTTAGCATATTGTTACAGTAAGATGTTATTACTAACGAGTAATTCTTAGGTACTCCCGGAGTACCGAGAACGGTACTCCTTTCTTTCACATTCATGATGGGGTCTGCTCATTAAATTTATGGTGGGGTCCATTATAAATATGAAAGCAGGGAATATCATTTTTTTGTACTCCGGACGTATTTAAGAATTTTCCATTACTAATATCCTACTGTAGTAAGTTGCTACTCATTTTTTATTATTTTTATTCCCCTTCTCTCTCTCCCCTTGGATCTCACTATCTGCTCTCTCTCAACAAGAATAAAAAATGATAAAAAAAAAAAATTTTAATGAAATGGTAAAAAAAAAAAAATTTTGATATTAAGTGTATTATAAAATGATGTGTTAAATACTATATACATGATTTTATAGGTACTAAATATTAAAAATTTTTAAACTCCTTGATGAGAATGCACTCAAATTAGATGAGGTGACTTCCTCTGATTATCACCTTTAGGCAATTTACAACACTTTTCCACGACGCCTTGGTCTCATCTAAGGAGTCACCGACTCACCGTGACTATAACTCAGTCCCATCCCATGACGTTGATCACCCAGCTAGAAATTTCCAAAAGGGTATCTTTAATTGATAGGCATTACATCTAAAGAAATGTGTACATGAACTGTATAAATAACAAGAGGCACACAAATAAAATTTTACCATGTATCAATGAGTACGCACACGTTAGAGCCGTGAGAGTGTAAGTGTCCACGCGGTCTTGGAAAAAAGGGTATTATTGGACCCCACAATTCAAAAATGCCGGCTGTGTCTTTTGCATATTTAAACTTCACCATCCCCCTCACATCTAGGAAGTAGGAACCAGGAACCTCTCCTCTCAGTTCATTGTTTTTTCATTCTTGTCATCCATATTTTATTTATAGAGAGAGAAGGAGGGTTTATACATTATAGAATATTGTGCTACTTATTCAATGAGCACCAGTACTAGTAGAATTCCTGGGGTTACGGAAATGTCTAGTGAAGTAGCACCAAAAAATCCTGAACAAAGTATGGAGCAAGTTTCCGAAGAACTCCAAGGGAAGAGAATTTTCCGAAGGTTCGATTCCTTGGACCTCGAATCCTCCACTGTTCCCGGTCGTCATGGCCATGGCTCCAAGGTTTGCTTATATATTGCACTCTCACAAAACAAATTTCCCATGCATACTTACCAGCTCAAATAATTAAGTTAAAGTATTACTATTATTATTATAATCATCATCATCATCTAAGTGACTTTTTTGGACCTTATTTGTATTATTAATAGTTACCAAGTCAATTGCCTGATTTTTTTTTTTTTTGGGCTGCTTTAAGAGTTAAGGAGAATTTTTGGGTTCGAGCTACTGCATGGCTTGGAAACTAGGACAAAATAAAAATAATAGTTTCAGGTCTAAATTTGACTGATTGGTTATATTCTTTTTAATTTTTCAGGCTGTGGGGTGGTCAGTGATATTGCAACTAGCATTCCAGAGCATAGGAATTGTATATGGAGACATTGGTACTTCACCACTATATGTGTATGCAAGTACTTTCAGTAATGGCATCAAGCACAACGATGACATTTTGGGTGTTCTTTCTCTGATTTTTTATACCCTCACTTTAATCCCTCTGTTTAAGTACGTTTTCATTGTCTTACAAGCCAATGATAATGGCGAAGGTAAAATCTAAGAATCCCTTTATTGCATTTTTTTCCCTGTATGTATATAATCACGCAAAGCAATTATTTATCTATGTTCTCCCTAAAAACAGAACCTTATTGTGTTGTTACATCTTTTAGGAGGGACGTTTGCTTTGTACTCTCTTATATGCCGATATGCTAAGGTTGGTTTGATCCCAAATCAGCAAGCTGAGGACCAGGAGGTCTCTAATTTCCAGCTTGATTTACCAAGTAGTCGTCAGCGGATAGCGTCGGGGGTTAAGGCTAAGCTGGAAAACAGCCAGTTTGCCAAGTTCTTTCTATTGTTTGCTACAATGCTTGGTACTTCCATGGTGATTGGGGATGGTGTCCTCACTCCTTGCATGTCAGGTATGTTAATCTTCCATATGTTACGCTGCAACTCTTTAAATGCATAAAGTGTTTGAGGGTTAGAGAAGGGAGAGGTTCGAGCTATAAGATTAGAAATGTGTGATATATATGATGGTATCTGCGACCTAGGTTTTTTTGTAAGCTAGGTATTTTTTTTCTAATGGAACAAATTTTGAATTCCTATTCTTTGTAGCTAGTGAAGCAAAATAGTGTGAGAAATTTTTTGCAAATTGAAGATATGGTTACGATGTTTAAACAATAGTAGTATTTGTTGGATAGGCTTGGGCTTATACCTCTCAGACTTCGTATACTTTTCTCTTCTTAAATTGTGGTGAAAAATAAAAGTCAAAAAAGAGATAATAAACAAGTTGCAGTGGATTTGACAAATAAAAATAAAGTTAAATTATGACGATGTTTTACTTTCAATTGTGAAATTATGTATCAAATAGAAACTTGTTATCAAAAAAAAAAAAAAAAATCAATTAGAAACTTAGTATGTTGAAGGATTTCTATCTGGGAGGCTTAGCCACACTTCTGTCATTGTCATTGTTGCCAATTTCTTAGAAAGTGAATAAGCAGAGTTTCGTAATTTAGTAGCTCATTACTTTGTCTGACTTTTTGACTTACAAATTGCAATTTTAATTTTTTTTTTCCAAATTATTGGCAGTTTTATCTGCTGTGGGAGGGATCAGGAAAGCTACAACTGAAATCACAGAAGGTACCCCGCAATCAACAATGTTTACTCTGTTACTTTTTTCCTCCCTTGTTACAAGTTATTTATATCACATTTTTTTTTGGTCCTATGCAGATATGATTGTTTGGATTTCCGTTGCTATCTTGATCTTCTTGTTCATGGTTCAAAGATTTGGAACTGACAAAGTGGGCTATAGTTTTGCTCCCATAATATGTGTTTGGTTCGCATTAATCGGGGGTATTGGCCTTTTCAATTTCATCAAATTTGATCCAACAGTCATCAAAGCTATAAATCCACAATACATTGTTCAATATTTCCAGAGGAACAAAAAAGAAGCTTGGGTTTCTCTTGGTGGCATTGTCCTTGCCATAACAGGTCAGTATTATATTTCATTCCCCATTCATATGAGACCTTATTTGATTATGTACTAAAAACCTACAAAAGTAAGTTTGTATCTAAAAAAGATACGACTTTAAAAAACTATGCATAATTAAATAAGCTAAAAGAGTAGAAGCTAATTGTTAGTATACACATTATTTTTTGAACTGAAACCATGTCTGGAAGTCTCCGTTTCAGTTCAAAAATTGAAGAACCAAAGAATTTGTCTTACAAATTAGGAGAATTATAAAATGTTTAAATTTGAACTAAAATTATGACTTCAAGATATGATTTTAATTCAAAAAGAGAATTGTGTGTACTTCGTGTGTAATAGGGCCATGTATAATAAACAATGCTCCAGAGTAAAACTAAAAATTTAATATAAAATCACCTTTACTTGGAATTACGAGAAGATTTTTTTAATTAAGTATAATTATAATAATTTGCAGGAACGGAAGCTCTATTTGCTGATGTTGGACACTTCACAGTTAGGTCCATTCAAATAAGTATGTGCTCAGTGACCTACCCGGCTCTCATATTGGCATACAGTGGACAAGCAGCCTTCCTTCGCAAGCACAATGATCTTGTCAAAGAAACTTTCTTTGAGTCTACTCCAGGTAGAAGAAGAGTGTTTTTGCCTTAAATTTTCTCATGAATACTTTGGTTCATGTATATGTCCATAATGTCCATTGTTCAATATTTATGTAAAATGTATGAGTTACTAGCAAATTGAGTTGGCTATTTGTGATGCAGATCCTTTGTACTGGCCAATGTTTGTGGTGGCCATATTGGCATCAATAGTAGCTAGTCAAGCCATGATTTCAGGGACTTTCTCTATAGTCCAACAATCTCTCTCACTTGGGTGTTTCCCTCGAGTGAAAATCGTGCATACATCAACTAAGTATGAAGGACAAGTTTACATACCAGAAGTCAACTACCTTCTTATGTTGGCTTGTATAAGTGTCACTTTGGTTTTCAAGAACACGGAAAAGATTGGCAATGCATATGGTAATTTGTCATCCTACATATCAATTTGAATCTTATCAATAGTAGCTACACTTGGTTTTTGTTGTTTTATTGGTTTGAATTTTTTGCCCACATGTTTGGTGGTGGAATGTGGCTATTCAATAAAGAATAAACATAGAAGCTAATGAATAATGTTTTCTTCCTTTGCATGCAGGGATAGCAGTGGTATTTGTTATGACTCTCACATCAGCTTTCCTAGTGCTAATCATGATCATGATATGGAAATCTCACATACTTTTAGTTATCTCCTATGTTCTTGTCATCAGTAGTGTGGAGCTTCTCTATTTGAGCTCAGTCTTCTATAAGTTTGCTCAAGGAGGATATCTTCCCCTGGCCTTTGCTGCAGTACTAATGACCATAATGTATATTTGGAATGATGTTCATAGAAGAAAGTACTTTTATGAGCTTGACCACAAAGTCCCTTTAGGGAAGCTCAAGGACATAGCTGCAGACACAAATTTATGTCGAATGCCTGGGTTGGCCTTGTTCTACACAGATCTTGTTCAAGGCATCCCACCCATTTTCAAGCACTATGTGGTAAATGTTCCTGCATTGCATTCAGTCCTTGTCTTCGTCACCATCAAGTCACTACCTATCAGCAAGGTTCCAATTGAAGAGCGTTTCCTATTTCGTCGAGTGGAGCCTAAAGACCAAAATGTGTTTCGTTGTGTTGTGAGGTATGGATACACAGATACACGTTCTGAGGATGAGCCTTTTGAAAAGATGTTAGTTGAAAGATTGAAGAAGTATATTATAAACAATTTTTGGTTCTCTCAAAGTAAACTAAGTAATGGCAAAAATGATGGTGAATTGGATGTTGGGTTTGCTAATGGAGAGGATGAAAATAATGATGTGAAGGATGTTGATGAAGAAAAACTGCAAGAGGTGTTAGAGAGAGAGATTGAGGCTTTGGACCAAGCATCACGTGCTGGTATTGTTCACTTGATTGGTGAGAATGAAGTGGTTGCAGTCAAAGGAGCTAGTTTAGGAAAGAGATTTCTGATAAACTATGCTTTCAATTTCTTGGAGAAAAATTTGAGACAAACTCAAAATGTATTTGACATTCCTCACAAGCGCATGCTAAAAGTGGGCATGACTTATGAGGTTTAGTGCATGTTGTTAAAAAGGTACAAGTGCTTAAGCAAGATAAGGTCTCTATGTCAATATACATGCCTTTTCTTGAATTAGTATAGATTTATTCATACTGTGACTGAAATGTTGGCTATTAAGTTTCCACTTTCCACTGATATGCAGTGAATCCCTTGCCCCATCCTATACTCCCAGGGGATTGTGCAGATCTTGTAAAGTGTGGAATTTGAACTAAATGTATGTAATGGTAACGAAAAAGTCCCTTTTATATCTATTTTGTAGTCACATATTATTTGGTTCTACATTGGTTTTAGTTAATTCTACTTTGGAATGCAACCCTCATTCTAGACTTGGTTTTCTGTGGCTATAACCAATATTTAAGAGATTGGAAAAGTAAAATGCTTTTAGAAACAAAAGGAAATAACAAAAAGAAAAGAAAAGAAGACATTGTGTTACTATAAGTTTTAAGGTTTTTGATGACAGCACATCCCCAACTAAAGATTGGATTGTTGTGTATCTATGGGAGAGAGGGAGAGAGAGAGAGAGAGAGAGATGCGTGCATATAATATGACAAGTACAACTCAATTACAATAGCCATCATCCCATTTTGACGTTACTAAATTTTTGGAGTCCTTCAGTAAAAGTCAAGACTACTAAAAATGTTTTTAAGCTATTTATCCTCGAACTTTACTAAGGATTAATTTGTACTAATTAAATAGGGAAAACTCTTTTGAGATCCAAATTATGGTCAACTGATGTCAAAACACGTGTTTTGTGAAAAATGCTTTAAAATGGTGAACTTAACTAATTTTAAGCTAAACCTAAAGTAGATGTTATGACTCTAGTGCCCCACATTGGTTAAGTGTAAATTTGACCATGTATTTATAAGCTCTTGAGCACCCTCCCTTTGCAAGCTGGTTTTCAAGGGTATGTTCTACCTATGGGTTTGTAACATTTGGTATTGGATTAAAATGTCAAAAAATCACTAGAATGATTACCAAAATCCTAAATAAGTATTATTAATGAGAAGTAATTAAGCAAAGGAATAACAATTTAACTAAACAATATGATATCATATTGAGAATTTCTAAATTCTAACATTCAAAGGGCCTAATACATAGTAATAATGACTACTAAACTAATACCATTTATCCCAAAAAAGTTACAAAATGATGTTTGTTCACTTGTTGTTGGCTTTGTTTTTGACTTTTTGTTTTTAATGAAGTTTCATCCTTATTCAAAAAAGAAAAAAAGAAAAGAAAAGAAGAGTAATTGGGGGTTGGGGATTGCGATATATGACGCACATTTTATGGGGCTAAATGTTAAGGGCCATTATTTTAATAACCCAAACCCATTCGCCCCAACCAGAAAAATGACACCACATGCCTTGAGCCCAAATAAAGATCAAATTTTAGCCTATGGATGGAATATCAATAAAGTTTTTGCAGTTGCATCAATAAGATTTGTTTGGATACTGCTTATTTTAATAAAAATTAAAAACTGAAAATACTGTAGCAAAATAATTTTTAAATGTGTAAATAGTACAGTAAAACCCATTTTTAACGAAGACGTTGCTGAAAAAAGAGATTTGTGGGTCCCGTGAACAGTGCACGGGATCCACTAGTGTGCACTGCCCACCGCTTATTTAGTTGGTCAAAGAGGTAGTGGGTCCCGTGCATAGTGCACAGGACCCATTGACAGACAAAACCCATGTGAAAACACTGTTTTGAATAAAAAAAAGGAAAATGCAAATGTGAGACGCAGACTCTCTAGCCAAACGCATACTAAATTTTAGCAGAGCTCTTCCACTATCCTACCAAAATTCTCCCAAAAATGGCTCTCATTCTAAGGGGCATTCACATCAAGTTTGTAAAAAATAACCTATTTTACACTCTAATAAAAGACAATTTTATCTATTTTTACTAACTCATTTAATAATACACCACAATTCTTATTTTTACATACAACCCAATAAAATAATTTAAATTACATAATAAGATAATATAAACTACTCTTCTCTCTCTCTCTCTCTCTCCATGGTGGGAATAAAAAATATTATTTAATTTTTAGCAACTTGCTACAGTAAGTTGGCATATCGTATTTTTTTGAGAAACATATTGTAGCAAGTTGGTATAATTTTTTACGTATGACAGCTCGGATGTTACATGTTTTTAAGGGTTTGAGTTGTAAAATAGCAATTTACCAATGCTAATGCTCTATCCCTGACACTCAAATATTTATTTTGAAATGGCAAGACTTAGGTACAGTGCTTAAGTGCTGTTCCTTAGGTTCCTCTATTATAATTTTGCCATGTAAATTTTTTTTTCATAAGATGGAAGTGTATTTTTTAGTTAACTAACCATATAACTGAATCTTAAGAGGAATCTAAGAAACAACAATGCACCTAGCTAAGTTTTGTCCGCTCTGTTTGTTTCAACAATGATGTTTTCTAGAAAATGAGTCATTTTTCAAGAAACATTTTCTATAAAATTATCTCATTTTTCAATGTTTAATAGCAACTTTAAATGAGTTGAAAAACAACCCCCTAACTTCTCTTATTTAGCTTTTGGTGAGAGAGAGTTGTTTTTCAAAAACATTTAATGGAAAACAATATCTAAAAACAAGTCATACTTTTTATGTTGACCAAAGATAGTTTTCCTTTGACTAATATTTTTTTTATGCTACCAAACGTTAGAAAATGAAGAAAATTATTTTTATACAAAATTTTCCATCGAAACAAACAGAGCTATCTTTATTTTGAAAACTACCCAAAATCCCCTAAAAACTATTACACAGAACAATTCTATTACCCAAAAGTCTAAGAGATAGAGTTGACACGTGGGTTATTATTTATAGAATTTTTGAAAATAGGATCCATGTTAGAATCAGTATCATATTGCACAAATCTACATAATCACGATTTGCACACGATGAAGTTGATTCTCCAATTGTTTCATGCAACATGATATGTCGAGAGAATCAACATCATGCTTTGCTAATAGATTTTCCTTGATAATTCAATTGCAAATTTCCCGTTTTTCCTTATTTTGACCACATGTTTTAGGAGCTTTGGTGGGTTAGGGTGTTACCTAGGGATGATAATTTAAACCTACACATACTTGCCTCGCCTATCATTAATGGATAGGTTTTATCCGTCCTGCATAACAAATGGGGCAGGAATGGGAGTTAACATTTTCTCCCACACTTACTGCATTTATATTAAATAATTTAAAAAAAAATTATAACTTTTTTTATAAGACACACACACACACATATATATATATATATATATATATATATATATATATATATATATATATATATATATGTGTGTGTGTGTGTTTTTAGTCTTCTAATTTTAAATTTATGATATATATATATATATATATATATATTTTTTATATTGTATTATTGAATTTATCCTTTTATGTTCTAATATTTATGTTGTTTATACATATTTTTAATTGTTGTATTGCTATGTTTGAATTGTTTTTGTAATTCTTATTACTTGAATTGTTGTATTGTTATGTTTTGAAAAGGTTTTGTAATATTAGAATATTATTTTTTAAATGTTTTTATGAGTTTTAATTTAAATGCATTTAAAATAAACTTTTAATAAATTATCTATATTACTATTTAAGGGGATTCCCCTGTTTGGATTTTACATTTTTTAGTTCTAAAATACCCCTACATCCCTATATTTAAGTAGAAACAAAATTAAATGACAATTCGGTAAAAATGCAACTCTAACTCCCACTAAAACTGCAAAATAGGAACACTCTTCCACTAACTCACTTCTTCAAAGCAACTATACGTTTATTTTTTTTTTTAAATAGAAAAATAAGTTAAACACTTCACATTTATCCAAAAACAAATCTAAATATAAAAAAAAACTAAATAGTTATTAAAAAAAACTAAACTAGATAGAATATACACTTTATATATATATATATATATATATATATATATATATATATATATATTTATATACACTCTATATAAATATATCTTACACACATTTGATACATTTTTTTTCCTAAAAAGTAGCAAACACTAAACCAACCGTTTACTCTATTTCAAATCCTAAATCTTATGGTAGTTTCTTAAAAAAGTTGTTATTTTATTAGACCGGTTTTTTTAGCAGTAGAGTCCTATACAAACACAGACACCTCTTTATCTCTTGATACGTGATAGACTAAAGGGTAACCAAATTGCTACTTGCAGAGTAATCGAAACTACATATATACATTGAGTTTGGCTTAGTTTTGTTTGCAGGCTGATTTGGCTGCTTAGTGGATTGCTAAAAATTGTTTTCAAGATTGCTGTGTTTGTTTTTTCTCGACATGGTATGTGTCTAAGTTTTTGTGATAATTTTGGTCCTTAGAGATAGTTGAATGCATTTGTATATTCACATAATCACATGGTTGATATTCTATAGGTTTCCCTAGATCCTAATGTTGAGAAAGCAGTAGTGCCAGAGGAAGAGATCTTGGTTTTTAAGTTGCCACCTGAGCCCTCAAACACAAGGCATGTTGAGGTATGACCTTTTCTTTTTTAAATTGTTGATGATTTTGTTGGGCATTGCGTCTACTGAATTTTTTTTGCATTTTTTCTTTTATCTAATAGTTGCAAATTTGTTTTGTTTTGTTTTTTTTTTATAGAAAGCTTATTAGATGGTTGCAAAATTGTTTGGGCTTTGTGTTTGTTTTAACTTCGGTACTTTTTTGATAGCTCTATTACCGTCCTAATCCTACATAAAACAACGTTCATTACAGAGGCTACATACAAAAATAGTTGTGGCTATGGAGGATAGGGATGGAGGGAGAACATTAATTGTGTTTAATTTGTAGGAGGATTTTTTTTTAAAGTGATAGTTCATCATAGTTTATCTTATCCAATTGTTAACCTTTTTTTTTTCTTTTTTTTTTGCTGGCAATATCGGTGGTTAGTTAAGGAATACTAACCTCTGAGCACGTGCGCGAATCATAGTTTATCTTATCCAATTGTTAACCTTTTTTTTTTTTTTTGCTGGCAATATCGGTGGTTAGTTAAGTAATACCAGCCTCTGAGCACGAGCTCATGCGCATGCTTAGAGGCTCTTCTATTTTTTTGGTAAGTGTTAATTTAAAATATTTATTATAATTTGAGATTACTACATTTTTCAATCAGAGAAAAAAACCTAGGAGTGTGATGAGTATTATGTGTGGTAAAATAATTTTTCATCACACCCTTAGGTTTTTTTTCTATGATTGAAAAATATAGTAATCCCAAATTATAATAAATGCTTTAATATATATAAAAAATTTAGGGTAGCGGGCTGGGTACCTGTGGGCACTCATGGAACCCTCTAGAATGGGGCTGAATAAAAAAACCGTCCCTAAGAGGAAGTTGGAAATAGGAAACCCGCCCCAATGTCTGATTTGAATGATTCCGATGTCGTTGGAAAATTTTGAACTTTACTTTCAAACGAATCTAGTTGTTTGGTGAGAGGGTTAAGCTTCTCCGAGGTTGGCTGGTAGGAGTAATTAATCCAAAAGAGTAAAAATACCCCATTTTTGACATGCGATTATTTCTAATTTGGATCTCCAGTGGACGAATCAAGAATTCCACGTCGTAGAGAATTACCTTTTCTCTGAGAATGTTCAAACTTTTTGGATTTATATTTCGCGTTGTAGAGAAAATTTTGCGTGCGATCACCTCAAAATGATAATTTTCTCCCCCAAATCAAAATCTGCCAAGTGGAGCTCAAATGGAAATCCATGGAGAATTCCTGTGGTGATTAGCTACCTGACTGTGTTAGACACACTAGTCTCCAATTCAACTTAGAGGAGGGCCTTAGATCTGTGGCTTTATATTGCACTAATATGGATTTGGTGTCTGTGATTAATTCAAAGAAGACTTGTTCTACAATAGTGAGTTTTCTCATTGATCGATGGATTAGTTCGATTAGTTATTCTTATTTTGATAAATCTTGTAATAGAGTTGGCCAAACTTTGGCTAAGTTAGTAAAAGAGAATGAGGAGGGACTCGTCTCGTTGGAAGTGTGCCCCTCCCTTTGCCTCCCATTATACATTCAAATTCTTCTTGTTAACGACTGTTGTTTTCCCACTTAATATGGAATAACAGTCAAATGAGGATATCTCAAAAAAAAAAAAAAAAAAAATTAACAAAAAATTTATTGGTGTCAAGAGATAAAAAAAAAAAAAAAAAAATTATACACAAGGAGACATGTCTCCTTGGGTATAATTTTTTGTGTAGAGAAATTGTACATGCATCAACAATGAAGCCATTTATAAACTTAAAATTTCCAAGAGAACCACACCATTACACATTCCATGGTCTGTAATTTCCCCCCGGCTCCTTGCACACTAGCTAACTGCTGGGAAGCACGGGTGCGGCGTTTGGGCCGCCGCACCCGCGTCCGACGCGGGGACGCGCAGGCGACGCCGCTGCCTGCGCGTCCGTGCCACGTCGGGCATTAAAAAATTAGTTTTTTCGGCGCGATTCGTGCCGATACGGCGCCGATTCAGGCCGACGCGCGCGAAATCGGGCCGATTCGCGCCGATTCGGCCCGAATCGGGTGAAATCGGTCTGGTCGAAATCGGCCGATACCGGCTGATACTGGTGAAATTGGCCGATACTGGCCGAAATTCAAAAAAAAAAAAAACAACAACAACAGGTGCGTATGGTTGAAAAAGAAGAAGGTGCAAACGCACCATTTGGAAAAAAACCAAGACCCAACCCTTTCCTTCTTCATTTTTCTTGCGCCTCTCTCCCATTCTCTACCTTCACTCTTCAACTAGGCTCTCTCCTATTCTCTGTATTCTAGTTATTATTTACCATTGCTCTTAAATTTGGTATATATTTATATAATGTGAAAAAAGTATGTTTAGCAATATATTAAAAATATAAATAAAAATATTTTTAATAATTTTTTAATCGCCGCACCCCGCCGCACCCGCACCCTACTTTTTCAAAAATTGCCGAGTCCCGCACCCGCTCCCGCACCTGCACCCGAATCTCGAAACGCACCCGTGCTTCATAGGCTAACTGCCTCCTCACACTTGGAAAAGAAATTGAAAAGTTTCTTGCACTACACGTATTATTTATTCACACATCCAATATTCACACGGATTCATATTATGCTTTAAAGTTCATAAGTCATGCCCACTTTCAACATTCTCTTGCGGGGAATGTCAAACACTTCATCACTATACCTTAAATTTCTTTTTAAGAAAGTGTAAGCTTAATCAATGAAAATTCTCTTTCCAAAGCTAGCTCCTTTTTTAGCAATCACTTCAGTCTCACCAATGAAGTGAACAATACCTGCATGCCATGCCTTGTCCACTCCCTCAATCTCTCTTTCAACCGCCTCTACAGGTTGCATATGATCTTCTTCAACTTGCCTATCATCCACTGTTTCTCCAATTTTCTCTCCATTATTATTCAACACTAGTCTTTGGGATGACCTAAAATCGTCACTGATGATGCACAAAAATCGTCAGTGAGTTGATTGTCCACACGTATCAATGGGTGCACCTAAAAAACAAATGAGAAGAACCAATCAAAGGGCACCGGTGGGGTACCGGCCAAAAACCCTCCGAAGGTTAAGTTAGAAGAGAGCTCCAAAAATACTAGAGAGCATAAGCTTTAGAGAAATTGTGCGTACCTTGATTTATGAGAGTTTTGGGGTATTTATAGTAGTGTGAAATTGACATCCGTGCCTTGGCCAAGAAGTTCTTTCCTTCCAAGAAAGAACCTCTTGGATTTTGTATATCTTCTAGAGTTCCTTTCTTTATAGGAGTCTTCTTGATTATGGTTAAGCGTGTGGCACAAGAGCTCTCCTTATACATGTATGCGTGGAGATTAAGCAAGGCTATAGATGGAGGATCGATACCTTCTTCAGCTTGTTCTCATCTTTGTAGGTCTAAAAATACCTTATCAGTTGTCCCCTCAGCACATGTGTCTGTCAGTTTCACCCTGAACGGACTCATGGGGTGATAGATTCTTGTAGCCTTCGTCTTTTTCCTCAGGGGTTACGCTTTGATTGATGGGGTAGTTGAGGGTATTAAATGCAAGGGGACACGTCATGCGTTCTGAGTGGGTGCACTCATTTTTCGAGGCATCGCTTCATCTCCTGCACATTTTTATTTATTTATTATTTATATATATACATTTTTTTTTGGAGCTCTAGCCCATCCGTTGCTTCCAAACTTTTGCTGGTTGTCCATTGGCTAGGGTAAGTTCCCGCCTCTTATGTCGCCGTCTCTTTGTACTTTAAGACTCAGTTTAAGCAATGAGTGGAACAACAATGTTGGGTCCAAATTGGCATCATGTGTAGCTTTCCACTTTGATTTTGTATAAAACCAATTAGAAGGCAAGTAGGCTATCAGTAGACCACATGGTTATCAAAGAAATATAAACATGCCAAAGGAAAGCTAGAATATATCATCGAAGGTGTTGGCAAACAATCACCACAATACTCTTCCAATCAATGCATGTGAATTCATGTGAGCTTATTGTGCAAACAGTATATTGCTTTTAACTTTTCTTTCCTGTGCGACTATAAAGGAAGTTATTGAATAACAAGCCAAGTGTCAAGGCAAATAAGGTGATGCAATAACGGTGTATATAAATTTATAATGACTATAGCCAAATTCACCCAAGAGACCTGTGAAAGCATGTAACAATGCATGGTCTAGTGAATATTGGTGTGAAGTACTTGAAAAGATCAAGGTAAAAGAATTGTTCTTAAAGAGCATGTATGTGCCATATACTGGTTAAAGCTTTTAAATGTGAAAGCTAGCTCAAATATTTGGCACTCAAGCACTTGATAAACATCACTATATTTATAAATTTGTCTAATCATAAGGACATGCCATTCAACCAATCTGAGCTACTTAAATATATGTTTAAACATTCACATGAACGGGCATTGTTTCTTAATAGAATAGTGAGGTGATTAAGTAAGATGGCAACGAGAATATATCCCTGAGCCCTATTCTTGGGGGCGAAGCCCTTACAAAGTCTTTGACTTCATTGAAAGTGAGACTAGTCACCTTGGCTTATATCGCCCATGTTTGCATTGGCAATTGTGGCGCCTAAGAAATATGCACCACCTTTTCTTTTAAGCTTAAGGTGATCCTTTTGATATCATGCTAGATGGCACCATGCATGAGCGTATAGATTCCTACCAAGTAAGGGTTCCCATCAAATCAATCCAATGGCATGTTGTATGGCTTTTGACAATACCAATGAGGTAAGTGCTATCATTTGAAGTCTTCAAGAAAGAATAGTGCCATTGGTAGCCCCCCCGGATGTTCCTGAAATCCTTGCTAGCTTTATAGCTAGCTTATGGAGGTCAGTGGGGATGATAACTTCCATGTCATAGACTAGAGAGAAAAGGCGAAGCTTCTGTGGCTTGTAATTGGAGTTTACAATGGACCTAGAGGGCTGCAAAGAGCTCATTTGTGTTTGCTATGTCTCAAGGAAGATGGGATCACCATCACCTTGGTAAGCTAGATAGTAATGATAATAAGCCATTTTAGCCACCAGTATGCATTAAGTTTGATGACCATTCAAAGTAAATCATGTCTGATCCATAGAATTCCAAGAGGCAGAATAAGGCCATGCCTTGCATAATGGCTAAGAAATAGCTTTGCTAAACGAGTCATGACTATCATTAGAATTTTGTATAACATAGTAGCCCTCAATGGCTTGATAAAATATCATTTCAAGGAGTAAGTAAATTTTATACCACACATATATGGTTAATAGATGAATCTAGGTCTTCACGAAAGATATTGGGGGTAAACTAAATTAGTCCCTTAGTAATTACCCATAATCAATTTGTTCAATAAAGTATTTATTTTGAAAAAGCTGCCATGGGATTGCCAAAAGCAAGGTCAAAAGACAAGACTAAATTACTTTCATCCACTATAGATTTTGAAAAGATAATTTTCATTAGTAATGAAAGATCAACAAGTAAATCAACCATTGAAATTATTAAAGGCAGTCATGTAGTCAAATCTATACATAGTCCCAAACATGTGAAATGGGAGGAATTACTCTCCGATTAAGCAAAAAGGGATACCATGATTCAATAGAAAGCTATTCATGCTTTTAAGAAAGAGTCAAGGAACTTCCCTAAATTTGTTGCTCGGGAGGCTAGAGATCATTCCCATTATTGGCGATAAGGTTCCACAATGTTGCCACTGAGTTAGTAGTCATTAACTACGTTCTAAGGCCATTTGGCCTCATGCCTTGACAAGTTGTACTGTCACTATCTTTCCCAAGCTAGATTGATTGGCTCAAAGTGACATCCAAGCAATACAACTAGATAGTCGAAATATTTGTGAGTGTCCTATAACATCATTATAGATTAGCCATAGGGCATAAAAAATAATTTACTTAACCTGCAAGAACAAGATTCGTACTACTAAATAACTAGTTTGCAGTTAAATAAAGCTAAATCAGCCATTTAGCCCTGTGCAAATATAGGTCCATGGACAGGAAATCATAATGAGAAAAATTAAATCTTGTAATCATATATTAAGCTTGTCAAAACTAGTCTTGAGAGAAAATACTGTTTAGGCATTACTCTCAACTCAAATAGTCGTGTTTTTAGCAGTATATGAGAAAATATCAAAGTGAAGAAACTTCCCTTGAGACACAGATTGGAGATTTTAAGAACGTGCCCTCACATTAAGTGGATGCTAGCTTTCTATGGGAAGTATCTTTGTTTCTCCTTTCAGCTTCTATTGGTGAAATAATGCCAAATGTGATGAGCTTATTGCTGCACACATAAAGCTTGTTGCAGGCAACATGTAAGCTCAAACCCATAGTGTTCCTACTGTTAATGATGTGGAAGATGAGACCATCTTTAAGCTAAACACCTTGACAAAGAATATCTAGTGTGAGTATACTGTGAGTATATATATTTATTTCAGCAAATAGAAGCAAATAATATAAGTCATGTCTACTACATAAACATCTTCAAAACTAGTGGCTACTTGTTAGGCCAACCAACATCAGCTTCAAAACGAATTAACAACCATATTTTACTTTCAACCCAGGTGCGAATGTGATTAAAAGCACCTTAAAGCTTCACAAGAATCTTAAAGAAGAAAATAAATAAAAGGGAACATAAGCCAATGAAGGCTCTTAGCTGCAAAAGGTAGTAAAGTCTGGCTTAGGCATCATCCAAAAGGCTTAGAAAGAACCTAACACGTTCTTGAAGGTGTTTGTAATAAATAAGCTGACTTTGAAAAGGCTAACGGTGATTGTAACAAAGCAAGGACCATATTTAATATATAATCATAATAAAAATGTCTTGCAACCATGCATGAAGCCAAATTTATACATTGGTTCTCAAATTGATATAACCAAATGATGTCAAGCTTCAAGAGAAAAGTAAAGGTACACGATAAATAAAGTAGAGAAGACTTCCTTGAATTTGGCGATGAGCCTTTCAGCTGGAGCCGTGATTGAGTTAAGGAAGGGAAAGAGCTTCTCTGTTTCTTTTTCCTTGCCATTCTTTTTTTTTATTTTTTTATTGAGACCTAAAGCTTTAGTGGGTTAGCTAAAGTTGTATTGACCACAGGGGGTTTTCACAGGATTTTTGGTAAACACCTTAGCAGCAAGGCAAGAAAGGAACACCATTTACATGAGCACGAGTTGTTAAAGAACAACCCCATTCAGACCCATCTTCAAGAACTCGAATCAACCTTAGAACTGTGATTTCTTCGAGAGGAAAGGAATTTTCTTGTTTTCTTCGACTAGGCATGATCCGTTGGGTCATGTAGGACTAGTTGTGGATCTAACCAATCAGTCAATGGCTCAGTTTTAAAGGCGAGGCTAGTTGCAAAGAGCATAATCATTGTCACGGTCAATTCCATGGTGGAGTGGGACAGTTTGGTCAACAAAACAAACACCTTTGATATTAGACTCATGGGAATCTTGCCATACGGTACCTGACAATGAGGTTGTTAAGATCTCGCCGAAGATAGTGCCTGTGATAAAGACTAAATTGGATTAGCTCTTAAACACTTCAATACTTTGGGACCTCTGGGCATGTGTTGCTTATTAGCTTGTGGGTTTTGAGTATATGGGAGCTGTTTTGTGAACGATGGCTTTTTCTAAGGATAACGAATGTCGCTCATTGGTTTACTGAGCTTTCTTTGCTTCCTTCACCCTCATATATTTGCGCTTGATATCTTTCTTTTGTGTCATGAAAAGTTCCTAATTGCTTTAATCCGTCCTTCTTGCAAACTTTTAGTAGTAATTTAGGTACGTCTCATTATACATCTTTCATCCATCCACATTATATATCTTTCATCCATCCATCTTGTGGATTTGTTAATAATTAGATGTATTATGTATCTTTCATCCGTCCATCTCGTGGACTTAGCCAATGTATCCGTCTATCCTGTGCACATAAGTTTGGATGCTTTTTGACACATCCATTCATTTTGTGGATATATAGTTTATATATCCATCCACCTTGTGAACTTATAGCATGAGTTGGCATCCATCCACCTTGTGGATTTTATAAAAAATTTTATACTAGTTTGTATCCGTCTGTTCTATAGGTGTAGTAAATTTTGAACACTAGTTTGTATCCGTCCATTCTATGGACTTGTATCCGTCCACTCGATGGACTTAGTAAATTTTGGATACTAGTTTGTCATCTTGGTGACTTGGTTCGATGATTTCTATTCGAGTTAATCATCTTTGGAGGATCACTTGGATCGTTCGTCACCTAGATTATTCATCACCCTGTAGGTAGGAAGATTTAGATCTTTTACCAAGGTATTTGTTAGTGGCTTAGTTTGTTCGTCCACCCGTAGGTAGGACTATTGACTAAGGTACTTGTGGGTGGCTAGTTTTGTCCGTCGACTCATTAGTTAGAAGGACTTAGAATTTTTGACCAAGGCACTCGGGAGTGGCTCCTTCCTCCCGTAAGTAGGAAGACTTAAACTTTTGAACAAGGCACTCATGAGTGGCTTGGTTCATCCTTCCACCCATAGGTAGGACTTAGAATTTTGACCAAGGCATTTGTGAGTGACTTGGTCTATCCGTCTACCCATAGGTAGGAAGACTTAGAATTTTGACCAAGGCACTTGTGAGTGACTTGGTTCGTCCTTCAACCAGTGGGTAGGAGACTTATATTACCAAGGCACCCATAGGGGGCTTGGTTCATCCTTCCACCCGTAGGTAGGACTTAAATTTTTTACCAAGGCACTCGTGGATGACTTGGTTTGTCCGTCCACCCGTAGGAAGGAAGACTTAGAATTTTGACCAAGGCACTCATAGGTGGCTTGGTTCGTCCTTCCACCTATGGGTAGAAGACTTATATTACCAAGGCACCCATAGGGGGCTTGGTTCGTCCTTCCACTTGTAGGTAGGACTTAAATTTTTTTTACCAAGGCACTCGTGGATGACTTGGTTTGTTTGTCGACCCATAGGTAGGAAGACTTAGAATTTTGACCAAAGCACTCGTAGGTGGCTTGGTTCGTCCTTCCACCCGTGGGTAGGAGACTTATATTACCAAGGCACCCATAGGGGGCTTGTGTCATCCTTCCACCCGTAGGTAGGACTTCAAATTTTTTACCAAGGCACTCGTGGATGACTTGGTTCGTCCATCCACCCATAGGTAAGAAGACTTAGAATTTTGACCAAGGCACTCGTTGATGGCTTGGTTCGTCCTTCCACCCGTGGGTAGGAGACTTATATTACCAAGGCACCCATAGGGGGCTTGGTTCGTCCTTCCACCCGTAGGTAGGACTTAAATTTTTTACCAAGGCACTCGTGGATGACTTGGTTTGTCCGTCCACCCGTAGGTAGGAAGACTTAGAATTTTGACCAAGGCACTCGTTGATGGCTTGGTTCGTCCTTCCACCCGTAGGTAGGAGACTTGTATTACCAAGGCATCCATAGGGGGCTTGGTTCGTCCTTCCACCTGTAGATAGGACTTAAATTTTTTACCAAGGCACTCGTGGATGACTTGGTTCGTCCATCCACCCGTAGGTAGGAAGACTTAGAATTTTGACCAAGGCACTCGTAGGTGGCTTGGTTCATCCTTCCACCCGTGGGTAGGAAATTTATATTACGAAGGCACCTATAGGGGGCTTGGTTCGTCCTTCCACCCTTAGGTAGGAGACTTATATTACCAAGGCACCCGTAGGGGGCTTGGTTCATCCTTCCACCTGTAGGTAGGACTTAAATTTTTTACCAAGGAACTCATGGATGAGTTGGTTTGTCCGCCCACCAATAGGTAGGAAGACTTAGAATTTTGACCAAGACACTCGTAGGTGGCTTGGTTCGTCCTTCCACCCGTGGGTAAGAGACTTAGAATTTTTACCAAGGCACTCGTAGGTGGCTTAGTTTGTCCTTCCACCCGTAGGTAGGAGACTTATATTACCAAGGCACCCATAGGGGGCTTGGTTTGTCCTTCCACCCGTAGGTAGGACTTAAATTTTTTACCAAGGCACTCGTGGATGACTTGGTTTGTCCGTCCACCCGTAGGTAGGAAGACTTAGAATTTTGACCAAGGCACTCGTTGGTGGCTTGGTTCGTCCTTCCACTCGTGGGTAGGAGACTTATATTACCAAGGCAACCATTGGGGGCTTGGTTCATCCTTCCACTCGTAGGTAGGACTTAAATTTTTTACCAAGACACTCATGGATGACTTGGTTTGTTCGTCCACCCATAGGTAGGACAATTTAGAATTTTGACCAAGGCACTCGTAGGTGGCTTGGTTCGTCCTTCCACCTATAGGTAGGAGACTTATATTACCAAGGCACCCATGGGGCTGCCCCCTTGCCTTCTGCCTTGTTCTTTATAAATTGCGATGAAGTTAGCTAATGCTTGGGCTGAGGTTAACTTCTCCATGGGGGGATATCTTTCTTCCGCTCCCCTAAGCGCTCGACTAGTGTAGTGTACGGGTAATGGATTGAGGAGAGCTGAACTAGCAACCGTGGGGGATACAACCAATTATAGGGACAACTCTTCATTGGGTGTAGTAATGGATTGAGGAGTAGTGGAGATGCGAGGTATGCCTTCAGTTCCTTAAATGCTCTTTTGCATTCGTCGATTTACTCAAACACTATTCGTTCTACTGGCCCAACTTTTGCTCCAGCAACTCCCCAAGGCGTTGAGCGGGTTTTCGGTCTCTTGGTTGATGGTAGTCATTGATTGTCTGGACCATACAACTCTTTGTCTTAGGAATGGTGATATGGTTGATCACTCATTTCCCACAGACGGCGCCAACTGATGATGCACAAAAATCGTCAGTGAGTTGATCGTCCACACGTATCAATGGGTGCACCTGAAAAACAAAAGAGAAGAACCAATCAAAGGGCACCAGTGGGGTACCGGCCAAAAACCCTCCGAAGGTTAAGTTAGAAGAGAGCTCCAAAAATGCTAGAGAGCATAAGCTTAAGAGAAATTGTGCGTACCTTGATTTATGAGGGTTTTGAGGTATTTATAGCAGTGTGGAATTGACATCCATGCCTTGGCCAAGAAGTTCTTTCCTTCCGAGAAAGAACCTCTTGGATTTTGTATATCTTCTAGAGTTCCTTTCTTTATAGGAGTCTTCTTGATTATGGTTAAGCGTGTGGCACAAGAGCTCTCCTTATACATGTATGCGTGGAGATCAAGCAAGGCTATAGATGGAGGATCGATACCTTCTTCAACTTGTTCTCATCTTTGTAGGTCTAAAAATACCTTATCAGTCACTAACAAAATCTTTAAATCTTTATCAAAACCTTCTCAAAGGGTTCTTGCTCATTATGCACATCTGTGTATCCATATCTCACAACACAGTGAAACACCTTTAGCTCTTTAGGCTCTACTCGGTGAAAATGGAAACGATCTTTTATTGGAACCTTGCTTATGGGTAGTGACTTGATGGAGATGAAAACAAGAACAGAGTGCAATGCGGGCACATTTGCCACATAGTGCTTGAAAATTGGTGGGATGCCTTGAACAAGCTCTGAGTAAAACTTGGCGAGCCCAGGTATTCGACAAAGGCTTGTGTTATCAGCTATTTCCTTTAACTTCTCTGGAGAAATTTTATGCTTAAGCTCATAGTGGTACTTTCTTCTGAAAACATTGTTCCAAGAATACATTACAACCATTAGGACTTTGGCAAATGCCAAGGGAAGATATCCTCCTTGGTTAAATTTGTAGAGGACTGAACTTAAATAGAGAAGCTCTACACTGCTAATGATAATAATGAAGCAAACTACAAGTATTAACTGGGTTTTCCATATCATTATCATGACTAGAACTAGGAAGGATGTTGTGAGGGTCATTACAAAAACCACTGCTATCCCTGCAGATAGTAAATTAACAACTTGTTAGTTGCAATTTATATTATGGGGCTCTATTTAAATCAGGAAAGTGCTTAATAATTCTTAAATTTTCTTTCCATTTTGAGAATTTGTGTTAGAAAAATTCTTAGTTTACATTTTACTAGCAGTGTAAACTTACACTGTACACATTTTGTGTGCTTACAAAGCAAGTTTATATTGCAAGTACAATATAAACCTATAAAAGTACCTTTTGTGATTCCATTGTATTATAATTGTATGAATAGCAATACTTTATCCCATTTTTTAGTTTTCCACTGAATACTCTATGTATTGCAATATATTATGTGTCTAACTTTTTTCAGTTTAAATTTTAATTATTTTATATGAAAAAAGGGTTGTGGCAGGTTACGATTGGTGAAGTATAAAATAAAACGCTAAAATAGGACAAAATGATTTTCATTTATTTGTATGACTTAGAGTAAAGACAACTAAAAGAATATGTAGAATTAAGAGCCTTAGAGGATTACCATAGGCATTGCCAATGTTTGTTGTGGTCCTGAAACCTAGAGTGACAGCTACACAAGCCAACAGAAGAAGGTAATTTAGCTTCAGGTACATAAACTTGTCCTTCATACTTATTGATGTGTGCATTACTTTCACCCGAGGAAAACACCCTAGTGAGAGGGATTGTTGGATTATAAAGAAAGCCCCAGATATTATGGCTTGGCTTGCTTTAATTGATGCTAATACGGCCACCACACAAAGGTTGGCCAATATAAAGGTCCTGCATCATATATATTGAAAAAGCACATTTGAATGAGTTAACTATGTCAAATACCATTTAGACAATACATATATTTGTGGAGAGAGAGAGAGAGAGAGAGAGAGAGAGAGAGGAAACAATGTGGCCATGGATATGCATGTAATCTTATATCATTTACCTGGTATGGATTTGTAAAAGGTATTGGCATCAAGATCATTGTTCTTGCGAAGGAAGGAGGCTTGTCCAGTATATGCCAATACAAGAGCTGGATAGGTCAAAAAACACATGCTTATTTGAATGGATCGAACTGTGAAGTGACCAAGATCTGAAAATAAAGCCTCAGTTCCTGCATATTTTTAACTAAAAGTAATAACACTTGTTAACAAACTTTTCAGCTAATTAATTGAAGGTATATATTAAAATTTATGTATGAAAGAAGTTGCAACCTGTTATGGCCAGAACAACACCTCCCATGGAAATCCAAGCTTCTTTTTTGTTCCTTTGAAAATAATCTATGATATACTTAGGATTTATGGCCTTAGCAACAGCTGGATCAAATTAGATGAAATTCTAGAGGCCAATGCCCCCAATGAATGCAAACCAAATGCATATTATTGGAGCTAAGCTATACCCTACTTTGTCTGTTCCAAATCTTTGAACCATGAATAACATAATCAAGATAACCACTGATATCCAAACAACCATATCCCTGTATAAGACAAAATAACTAGTTATTAGTCTCTTGTCATGTAAATTTGCACCTAAAATACCGTATATCAAATTACTGCAATTTGAAAGGAAAGAGTCTCAAATTGATCTTTTAACCTTTACATATATCACATCCAATTAACATCCCATTAATATGAAATTTGACATGCATATTAAGAGCAATAAAAGTATAAAATTTAGCAATGAGTTTTCTTATAAACATTAACTTAATAAAAGTTATAGTGTTTTATCATCACAAAAACTTACACAAAGTATAATTTGATCCTAATCCAAAGATATAGTATATGGAAGAGGAACTCTATTATTATTATTTTTTGGAAGATCAATCGAAACCACTAGATCATACTCTCTTAGATAATGTAATTTATTTAACTAGAATACCATATATAAGGGCACTTTGTAGTTTTTTTTTTTTTTTTATAGAAATAGTAATACTTTATTAGAACACACAAACACGAAAGTAATATATGATAGGGATAAGATCCCTAAGTAGACAGACAAAAATAATGGGAGCAGACATTAGTGACGGAGTCACCAAGAGAGACGGTCTTGTCATCCTAGAGCACTAGTGGATGGGTTCACGACCAGGACGGATAGGAGATACGACAATCAGACTCCTTAAAGTAGATGAACTTGTAATATGGATGAAAAGGAGATACGACAGTTGGATTCCTCAATGTAGACGGACCTAAGCGAGACGGTTTGCTGAATCCACGTGTCACCTTTGTTGCATCTACGTGGCACCTTCGTGGCATGAGTGGTCTCCAAGAATCCTAGTATGGAAACGTCTTGCACTCTACGCCTAACTACAATTGGAGGAATCCCTACAAGGAAAGGATCCCGTAAATTGCGAGCATTAATGAGGATGTTCTCTACAAGGAAATACCCCATCCACCAAAAAATTAAGGTTAGCACTACACTACTATAAAAACCCCAAAGCCCTCATAAATCAAGGTACGTGTAATTTTTCCCAGTTTTGGCACTCTAGAGTTGTAGAAATTTTCTCTAACTTAACCTTCGGAGGGTATTTGGCCGGTACCATATCGGTACTTTCTATAGGGTCTTCTTTGTTTCTGTCTCGCAAGTTCTGCCTAAGAGCACTTAAGGACTGTGCAACTCACTGATGATTTTTAGCATCATCAGTTGGTGCCATCTGTGGGAAAGGAACTAGCAGCCATATCACCACTTCCTAGATAAAGAGTTATATGGTACTCACTCGCTTGATGGAAACCAACAACAATCAAGGAGACAAACTATGCATTACTGCCCTCAAAAGGCAGGTACAAACTCTAGCCGCGGCTGTGGAATGCCTTACTAAGCAAAACCACGACTTGGAAGAACAGTTGCGCCAAAGGAATGTTGGGCCCAACCACTACGAAGAGGAGCAAGAGGGTACCGGCGCCGAAAGGAGGGACCGAGAAGGACTAGAGGGCAACAATGCTCTAAGAAAACAAGAGCGACAAGACACCAACCGTCCATCCGTCGCAGAAACGGCACCACCTCACATAATTGCGGAGATGTAGATGATGAAGGAAAGGATGGATTTCATGATGAACGCCCTCAGGGGACAGGTGTCAAATGACTTCCACGAACTAGTACATCGGATAGACTTACCCTTTATTCCTGTCACTTTGTTCCCCCTTCCACCAAAGTTCTGCATGACGTAGATAAAAGCCTATGATGGGTCTAAGTATCCCTTGGATCACTTGGAGTCGTTCAAAACCCTCATACACTTACAAGGTATTGCGGACGAGATCATGTGCCGAGCTTTCCCAACTACATTGAAAGGCCCCGCAAGGGTATGGTTCAGCAGATTGACACCTAGCTCTCTTGGTACCTTTAAGGAGCTAAGTGTGCAGTTTGCATCACACTTCGTAGGGGGCACAGGTACAAGAAATCCACTGAGGTCCTATATAGCACATTTCAACAAAGAAGCCCTTTCGATAGACAAGGCCAATGACAAGATACTTGTTGCTGCATTCACCAATGGCTTGCGGAAGGGGAAGTTTTTGTTCTCTTTATACAAGAATGAACCAAAGACCATGTCAGATGTGCTTTATTGAGCCACTAAGTACATGAACGTAGAAGACACACTACTGGCTTGAGAGGAAAAACCCAAGAAGAGGGAAAGGCAAGAAGATGCACGGCAGGATAAGGGACGGAAGACAACTAGAACTGGAGACCGACGAGAGGATAGATGCTTCAAACTGCCCACAGGAAGGTTTACGAGTTTCACCCCACTAATTGCCCTGATAAATCAGGTCCTGATGCTGATCAAGGACGATACAACCTTGACGTGGCCTAGAAAGTTGAAGGGAGATCCCAACAAGAGGTTTAGAGACAAGTATTGTCATTTTCATCGAGATCACGGTCACGACACATCTGAATGCTATGACTTGAAGCAACAGATTGAGGCCCTTATCAGATAGGGGAAATTACAACGGTTCGTCAGCAAAGAAAGGACAGACCCATCGCAGGAACAGGCTAGGAGGAGGGAAGGCGAGCTCCCCAGGCCACCTTTAGGGGACATAAGTATGATTGTAGGGGGCACCGCAACATCTGGCTCGTCTAGGAAAGCTCATAAAACCTACCTTAGGATGGTTCAGAACATCTAGCTGACGGGTTTTGTTCCAAAGATGGCACGGGTCGGCAACCCCATAGTTGGGTTCTCAAAGGAAGATGCTCGATGTCTCCACCACCCCCACGACGATGCACTTGTTGTTAGCATACGGGTAGGGGACTACAACACTTACCGGGTCCTAGTTGATAATGGAAGCTCTGCTGACGTCCTCTATTACCCGACGTTTTAGCAGATGAGAATTGAGAAAGAATGGCTCGTACCGACCAATGCACCACTCATCGGGTTTGGAGGAACAAAAGTATATCCCATCGGAGCAATCACATTGCTTGTGACGGTTGGAGATTACCCTCAACAGATCACTAAGGATGTAACTTTCCTTGTCGTTTACTACTCATCCGCTTACAATACCACACTAGGCCGACCTACCCTCAATTCATGGAAGGCCGTGACTTCAACCTATCACCTGATGATCAAATTCCCCACCAAGTATGGTGTAGGAGAGGTGCGAGGAGACCAAGTGGAAGCACACAACTTCTATATAGCGATGTTAGAGATGGACGACCATTTACAGACTATGAGCGTTGTTAGGGTACTTTTGTTTTTTACACCTAATTTTATTTGAGTACCCCTTGTTTATACCATTAATAAGTTATTGGATTTTCCCAAACATTTTCTTTTTTTGCTCTATTATTATTATGTTAATCACAAATATTTCATATCTCATTATCTAAATTGGGTCATGACATAAAAAACCCAAAAATCCTATTTTATCCAATTTTATTATCATTATTTGGCTAAGCCCAAAACCGGCCCTATGAACCCAATACACACATCCTATTCTATTTAAAGCCCAAGAATACTTATGCTTGGAAATATTTGAAAAGCCCATGATTCAATTCCATGGCAAAACAATTTTATCAATGGAATTCAAATCCATAATCAAAGCCCATGGTTTAAACCCATGGCAACTCATTTATCCAAAACCCAATTCACATGAACAATATCAAAGCCCAATCCTCATTGGCAATATCAAAGCCCAGTTCTCGCTGGCAATATTTAAAACCCAATTTTTATTGGCAACATCAAAGCCTAATTCTCATTGGCAATATCAAAGTCCTGTTCTCGCTAGCAACATCAAAGCCCAATTCTCATTGGCAATATCAAAAGCCCAACTTACGTTGGCACTATTAAAAGCCCAAGCTAACTGCTTGGCAATATTTTATCGAAAGCCCAAGGTTATCAATACTTGGCAAAATACTACATTATAATTATTTCACTTAAAAATACTTTAGATTCTTAAACCTATTACTATAATATTACAAGCTCATGGAATTTATGAATTATCTATTCTCAAAACCCATGGCAATCATCTTATAAAAACCCATGGAAAGTTATGATTATTAGACCCATGACATTTATTTATTTCATATTATAAAGTCATGATCTATCTTACATCACAACATTCATAATATTTATTACCAAAACTCATGGTAATTATTCATCCTACATGTCCATTATGATTAACTATAGAGAAACTCATAAGAACATCACATTATTCCATTATAGTGGTTGTTACCATATTTATTTAAAACCCACGGTAGATATTATTCTCAAGAACAATATTGGAGTCATTATTTAAAAAAGCCCAAAGAAAATATCATTTACAAAGTAATCCATAGTAAATATTATGAGAAACTAAATAAGTTGTTATTTAAAGCTCATGGGAATTAATACCCAAAATCTATCATAAATATTTATTAAAGCTCATGGATTCATTTTATTTTTACTAACAACTAAAGCCCATGAGGAGAAAAAACCCATGACAAAGCATGTCTTTAATGCCCATTTTATAGGTCCAAGAATCTCATGGAGTAGGGAACAAGCCCAAGCAAAGAAAGGGCCATGTGGCCCAACTAAAGGTGCTAAAATGGAGCAAAGTTCTAGCCCAAAAAGGTCCCAGCAAGAGGCTTGAAAGTGGGCAACCAGCTCTTGTTCATCCCTAACCAAAGAAACAACTAGAGGCCCCTACAAGAGAACCAAGCCTTTGAGGATGAACTAGGGGCTGTCCCATCAGTTTTCTGCCACCTTCTACCTGACGTGAACAGTGCCCAAGGGCTGTCATATCAGCTGAAGTCTAAAGGATGATGGGACTCCATCATCTTCCTCAAGACTGCACCTCCAACAGAAGGGAAGCTGAAACCAAATTATCCAAACTTCAACAAATTGACGCTACAAGTGTTAAAAATGTTCAAGACGTGATTCATGTGCCAAGCCCATGAATCCTAAAGGGGAAAAATTGGAAACATGTGGTTTGGAGGATATAAAGGGATCTTCAGCGAAACCCTCTGAAGTGGACTTAAACTTTGACACCTGGCTTGGGGTGTTGAATCCTACTTCCTAAGGACCAAATCTCAGTTGCAGTACTAAGATTCTTCCTTAATACTTGTCTTAATCCCATTGGCTGAACACAATCTCAACAATCTTAGCATTTAATGCAAGATTACCCCAAATACTACCCATGTGTGACATTGCCCAAAGAAGCAAAACAGCCCCAAAAGCAAATCTCCCATTTTTAGGCCAAATCCAAGCTATTAATTCAGCTATCAAGGCTCCCCTGAATCAGACCTACGTTTTTTGGATTCTTGTTAATTAATACTTCTCTAAGCTCCATTATAATAGCATAAGCATCTCAGCCCAAAAACAGACAGCTACCCTTTCTGAAACTCTGGGTTTGTTTACTACTTTGCTCATGGTTTAGCTTCCCTGAAGCTCACCACTCACCATCCTCAGCCCACACTCATCTAATCTCAAATGTTCTCTTCCCCTTTTCACACAAACACAGTCCATAAATGTCTCTCAACTAGTCATAAACAGACCACTCACAAAAATCCTTGATCTTGGTGTTAATCCCACCTCACTCACTCAAAATAGCCCACATTCACCTCATTCATGCCTTATTATTATACATTCACCAAAATCTTAGTTTAATACTTGTTGCACTGAGCTGGGGATCTTTCTCTCCCTTCATTCCATCCTATTTTTCCTCTTTTATTTGTAACAATGGAGCCTTTAATCCTTGTTTATTATTATTATGATGAAGGATATAATGTATTTGTAACAACTAAATTTTTTCCTCACATTGATGTAATAATGGCTGAAAGTACTATAAATTCCTTTAACTGAGACACACAAGGATCCCCAGGACTGAATACCTTCATAAATTTATTTGATTACTAACTTCTGGACTTTTAAGTGTAATTTCACCTTTACCGCTGGAGGACTAATTTGAACTATGACGCTGTAAAAAGGACTAATAATATAATAAACTAACAATAGTAACATGTTTATTGGGCTTTATAGTTGTCTTCTTGTTAGGGTGCAGCCTCTGTCTCTTGCTTGGGCGGACTTCCACAACACCAAAAGCCTTTGGGCTCTATTTCAAGGGCCCATCATCGAGTTTCGGCTTGGCTACCCCATAATCTATTTAGGAACATCAAAATTTTCCTCTCAACATTTTGACGACTCCACTGGGGAGCCAATCAGTAGGTGAAAGTCTATCATGCCTCCAAGGTTGCATAATAGCCAACGAGAAGCAAGTCAACATGATGTATATTCGTATGTGTGTGTGTCTATATATATATATATACACACACACATTAACACATACATATATATGTAAGTGAACACTCTATTTTCTTTCCTTCAAAAAAGAAACAAATGTTTTTTTTTTCCAAAAAAAAAAAAGGACACAACAGCTAACTAGTCATAGTTATGCTAGAAAAAAAAAGGTCCTTTGCCTTGAATAGTACAATATTTATACATGGACAGTCAAAAAGAAAAGGATAACAATGCACATATGTATGTCTATATACATGCATAGAAGAATGGTAGCTATTTGTTTTCTTTCAAAATCAAAAAACATTTTTTCTTTGCATTTGGCTCAAAAATAGTTTTTGCCAAAAAAAAAAAGGGAACACAATAGCTACGGCTGGAGGTGTCCTTTGCCTTGAAAAGTACAATGTTTACAAGTGAATGGCTAAAAGAATAGGGTAATAATGTGTGTACGTATGTTAGTATACATGTGTATACATATATGCAGATAAACAAACATTATTTTATCATAAAACTTCTTTTTTTTTTTTGAAAAAGGAAAACCCTTTTGTCTCAAAAAAATTTATTCTTGCAAAAAAAAAAGGGTCACAGTAGCTACGACTGGAGGTGTCCTCTGCTATGAACAATGCATGAGTTTTACATGAACAGTTAGGAAATACATGTGCACACATAAAAAAGTAACAATGGGCAACCCTGTTTATGCAGAAAATTCCTTTTATGCAGAAAAATCCCTTTTATGCAGAAAAATCCCTTTTATGCAGAAAATTCCTTTTATGCATAAAAATTCCTTTTATGCAGAAAAATTCCTTTATGCAGAATATTCCTTTTATGTAGAAAAATCCCTTTTATGCAGAAAAATTTCTTTTGAGCATGAACTTTTTACAAATCATAAGTTTTTCTATACCTTTTATGCAGAAAATTTCTTTTGGGCATGAACCTTTTACAAAACAATGTCCATAGTTAACTAGTCCTTCTTACGCATGTAATATTGGTACCTACAATTGAATGACCTTTTGCACAAGTAATAACAAAGCTTATAAATGAACAAATCAGTTGTGGGCGATCGAGTTAATCGAATTTGACAAACAATACTGCCCGCGCATTGCAATGAAGGGACAGGTAATTGTTGACTTTATCATGAAATTCACCAATATGGAAGGCCAGGGGACAGAAGAGCATCCTCAATGGAGTATCCATAAGGACGGATCGACCAACAGGCAGGCTGACAGAGGAATAGTGATCCACTCTCTAGAAGGGGACGAGATTGAGTGCATGATTCCACTTAACTTCCCTACGACCAACAAGGAGGGGGAATACGAAGCCTTGGTCGCGAGACTAGGTCTTGCCAAAGTAGTAGGGGCCACCAGTATGGTTATTTATTGCGATTCTCAAGTGATCACAAGTCAGGTGAACGATGACTACGAATGTAAAGGTGAACAAATGAAGAAATACCTGAAGCAAGTAAGGAAGTGGGTAGATGACCTTCAGGCCAAGTTTGTTCAAATCCTAAGGGAAGAGAACGAGCAAGCAAACTGTCTTGCCAAGGCAACATTAGTAGAACACATGCTCATCTCCAGTAAGGTACTTTCTTTTGTTCAGATTTCGCTCTTGACAGATGATGTGAGCGTGCAAGAAATAGGCTCTGGAGACAACTAGACCACATCGATATTGTCATATTTGAGAGACAATACACTACCCGACGAAAAGAGGCCGTGAGAAAGTTGAAGGTCTAGGCGGCACGGCATGTCCTAATAAAAGACATCGTGTATAAGAGAGGAATCTCCTAACCATATCTAAGATGCCTCACAATCGAAGAGGCAGATTACGTCATGAGGGAAGTTCACAAGGGAATCTGTGGGAACTATTCGAGATCGCGGTCGTTAGTGCACAAACTTATACAAGCAGGATATTATTGGCCTACCATGCAGAAGGATGCCTAAGGTTATGTCAAAACTTGTGACAAGTGTCAAAGGTTCAGTAACATCATTAGGCAGCCAACAGAAGAGCTCGCTCTGATGACGGCCTCGTAGCCTTTTGCTCAATGGGGGTTGGACATCATGTGCCCATTCCCAACTACAGTAAGACAACTAAAGTTCCTAATGGTAGGTATCGATTACTTCACCAAATGGGTGGAAGTTGAATCTGTGGCCACCATCACGAAGAAAAACGTACGGAGTTTCGTTTGGAAAAACATCATCTGCAAGTACGGGATCCCTAGAGTCTTAGTCTCGGACAATGGAAAATAGTTCGACAACGAGTCATTCAAGGGTTTTTGCTCAAAATTGGGGATCAAGAATCACTACTCCTCACTCGACCACCCTTAGGCCAACAGACAAGTTGAGGTCATAAACCAATCCTTGCTCCAAATCATCATGACTCAGCTCGAGGGGGCAAAGGGCATATGGCCAAATGAGCTGGCAAGTGTATTGTAGGCACACAGGATGATGGCTAGAACACCTATAGCAGAAACACCTTTTCGACTAGCGTATGGGAGCGAGGCCGTTATCCTTGCTGAGGTCAGAATCACAAGTTACAGGGTGGAGAATCATGATGAGAGTAGGAATGACAAAGCCATGTGCTTACTACTGGACCTAGTGGACGAGGTCAAAGCAATAGCCGAACAAAGGTAAGCACGATACCAGGGCTTCATGGCCAAGCACTACAATTCTAGAGTCAAACATAGGGACTTTCAAGTTGGAGACCTCGTCCTGAGGAAGGTGACGGGTGCTACAAGAGATCCCTCCTAAGGGAAGCTAGGACCCAATTGGGAAGGACCCTACAGAATCACTTTATGGTAGAGGAAAGACACCTATCACCTAGAAATGCTTGATGGAGAAAAGTTGCATCATCGGTGAAACACCGACCACCTAAAGAAATACTACCAGTAGACAACGACATATAGACTACCACTCCTTATTTCCAGTTTATTTCTTTCTATTTATTTTTTATTATCTACAGTACTTTTTAGCCCAAAGGGTAGCTTTTTATTTTTTCAGAACAATTTTTGGCTTATGTACGTGTTTATCATAATAAGAGGAGTCAATCAAATATACCATGCACATATATGCATTTCTACAAAACCGTGTCTATGATTAAAGTCCTTAAATGGACGGAGGCATCCCAAAGAATGCCTTGAAATTATTAAAGTCCTTAAGTGGATAGATGCATCCCAAGGGATGCCTTGAAATTTATTAAAGTCCTTAAGTGGACAGATGCCTCCCAAGGGATACTGGTGTGCTATTGCAGGCAACCAAAAATAAACCTATACTCCTAAAAATATATGTAGTAGTGCGAGTAAGGAGCGTTCCCATGGACAGTATCTAGCCTAGTTTTATGCTACGTGAACAAGGGGGGGGGGGTTAAGTATAACGAAATTTTTTTTAAGAAAAACAATTAAGGAACAATTCAAATTAAAATATCGAAATCAATCAAAAGAACAAACCTTGGTCTAAGTCAACATCCACCACCAGAATTTTACAACTGATCATCGATGTAAGTATATATCAATTCACATTTTGAATATTCACCGTTGGAACTATTTTCCTAACTCTCCTTAGTCGCAGTTAATTAGAAAACAAGCGATCTAATAAACCTTAACTACTAAACAACCCAAGACAAGCGCTAAAGGTTTAATCTAGTAGCAGCTTTAAGAACTAGAGAGATCGATTAAGCTAAACAACACAAGCACAAGCAGTTGTATTTAATTTAGTCGAGTGTTCTTCCTAAGATCTAATAATTTCTGACGTAGTAAAGCATTAAATCTTGGTTGCTTCACAAATTAGAGGGATCAAACAATTACATATTTGATATCTAACCTAGCAGTAGATTGCAACGAATAATAAACTAGTAGGCCTCCTAGTAATTAAACGAGACAATTATGAAAATAGGCATAGAAGAACATCCGATACTTGAAGCATAAAATTGAACAATAAAAAAAAAAATTAGATCTCACAATTTTATTGATTCTGAGGCTTCCATTTCCTTTGACCAAGTATAAAAGTTTAGCCAATGCCCCACCAAAATTTCACCGCAATCAAAATTCTTCACATATCCATACACAACTACCGATTTTTTCCATAGCCATGAAAAAAAAAGTTCATACATTTCCAACAAAAAAGTCCACAAACTCATGCCCATGTACAAAATAAATTCTCACATGGCCAAAATCATAATCACAAAAATTTTCCAAGAACCAACATCACATGCTCAACAAAATATTTCAAAATTTCATACCAATAAACTTTTTCCATATCTATCATGAACACATTCACATAAGCCTACCACAATTTTTTTTTCCACAATGCCAATTCTCCCAAAATCCAAACCAAAATTCATCCAACAACATCACAATATCTACCTACATTATCAAAATTCCATAACCAATCACACAATGCCTCAAATTTCAAACAACCAAATGACAAAATCTCACCATGAAACTTTCAACGAAACATGCAACAACATTTTCCAGGCATAGAAATCAAAGAAAAACTCACCTTGGTGTCTACATGAAAATATGGAGCATGGGTTCTAGGGTCTTGAAGAAGTCCATCCTCGTCATGCCAATCAAATGTTGGATCATATTTCTTATCATGAAAAGTAAGAAAAGAAGGTCCTTTGGAAGAAGAAGCCATCTTGATGCAAAGAAGAATGAATTTAGAAAATGGGTTTCACCAAAATGGGTGTGTAGTGAAAATGTTCAAAATACAAGGATCTAAAAAAAAATATTGATAGAGATGGATGAGGGAAGCTTGAAAAGCTTAGAAAAGTGTTTTTGTGAGAAGAAATGGTGAAATGAAGAAGGAAAATCAAGGTGAAGTAGGGGATGAATAGTGACAATGGAGGAAGAGAAGTGGAGAAAGATGAAGCAAAAAAGAAAAAGAGAGACAAAGAAGTGGGGGGCCAAAATTTCAGAACACTTAAACTCAGCTCACAAGTTGAGTCAACTCAGTCAAATTGAGTTGACTCAGTCAACCCAAAAAAAATTCCAAATATCTTTTAAACTCTAAATTTTCATCTCCAAATAAAAAAAAGGGAAGAAAGTAAAAAGAAATCCACTTTCTCAATGCTAATTTTTAATTCAAACCTCCAGTTTTCAAAATTTCAAGAAAAAAAAAAAATTCAAACCCCAAATTTCATGATCAAAATTTCAAGTCTTAATTTTCAAAATTCCAAATCTCAAAATTTTAGATTTCAAATTCCAAATTTCAAGTCAAAATCTCAAAGTTTCAAAATTTTGAATGTCAGTTTCAAATCTTTCAAATTTCAAAAATCAAATGTTTCTCAAAAATAGAATCTTTTGTCAATTAAACTTTTCTTGATAAAGTTCAAATCAAGAAGGGGTAAATGAAAATCACACATCTTAGAAACAGTGGGACCACAAAACACTTATCAGTTTGAGATTGATTTGAAATTTTGATTTTTGCAGGCAACAACTTGGTTTCAAGGATGAGAAGCCCTTTAATTCTTTCATCAAGATCAGATTCATTGGTCACAGGAACTTACGTATCCAAGATCAATATCATGGTCGCAGACATTATTTCAGTCAAGATCAAATTCATTGGTTGCAGGAATATATGTATTCGAGATCAATATCATGGTTGCAGACATTATCTTAGTCAAGATCAGATTCATTGATCGTAGGAACCTACATATCCAAGATCAATATCATGGTCGCAGACATCACTTCAGTCAAGATTAGAATCATTGGTTGCAGGAACCTACATATTCAAGATCAATATTATGGTCCCAGACATTACTTCAATTGAGATCAAATTCATTGATTGCAGGAACCTATGTATCCAAGATCAATATCATGGTCGTAGACATCACCTGAGTCAAGATCAAATTCATTGGTCGCAAGAACCTACATATCCAAGATCAATGTTGTAGTCTCATATATTATTTCAGTCAAGATCAGATTCATTGGTCACAGGAACCTACGTATCCAAGATCAATATCATGGTTGTAGACACTTCTTTCATTAAGATCAAGCTCTTTGGTCGCAGACACTTCTTTCGTCAAGATCAAGTCCTTTGGTTGTGGATACTTCTTCTGTCAAGATCAAGTCTTTTGGTCGTAGACACTACCTTCATCAAGATAAAGCCGCCTTGGTCGCAGACAACTCCATTATTAAGATTAGAATGAAAAAGTCTCATCAGTCACATCAATTGTCAAGAATCATTTCAAAGTTCATCAGCTACCAATTAGGTCAAATGCTCACAATTTTCATTTTTTTTTGGTAAAAAAGATAAGGCACTAGTTCTATGTTCCAAAGTTTTAGGTTCTAAAGCTAGGTAATCTTTGAAAATTCAACCTCAATTAAATCATGGTCGCTAAAATCAGTCTCTTTATTTTACATTGACATTCGCTTTCCAAGCTCTGTCAATGAGGGGTATTCTGTAAGCACTTGATTTTACACCCATGATTTAATCAAGGAGGATGACTAGAGTGACCATTTTTGTACCCAAAAAAATCATTCTTGCATTACATGCATCAATTTATTCTTGCATCACATGCATCAATTTGTTCTTGCATTGCATGTATCAGTCTATTCATTGCATATCATAACAATGATCTTAAGATTCTAATGGTTGCAACGGTGTGTCCAGTTTCTAAATCGAATCATCAGATCGAAAGATATTGCATGATCAAGTTTGCATGGTCAACATGTATGGTGTCTAGGTAGAGTCGATCACGCACGATTAATTTAAATTAATTCTGATTGGTTAAACAATTAAAATTAATTAAATAATTTGTGATTGGTTGATAAGTAGTGTTTAAAGTAGGGTTGCATGCATGCATAGGAATAAAATGGATGATTGGATAACAATAAAATTATGGATAATTGTTCTTAAAAAGCTTGAATTATCTAGAAAAGAGATAAAAAAAATCATAGACGGAGGATGAAAACATGTCTAAGTGCAAGGACCGGTCAAAAAACCCTAGAAGGAGAGTCCAAACGGCACCCGAACACAGAAATACATTCGGTGTCCAAGAGCCCATTCGACACTTTTAGATTGCTAAACAACACTTTCAAAGCGCCTAATTGGCATCTTTTGGGCTTAGGCCCAACGGCCTTCGGGTGATGATAAGGCACATCATTTTTGACCTTTTCACAGAAGGATGCGTTCGATTCATATTTTAAGCATCGTTGCTTTTTTTATAAGCACTCTAGTCTCTATAAATAGGGATTGGCTCTAATAATTCAGGACCCTTTTTTTTACGCTCTGAGAGGCATACGTTTTGAGACTCTCAAATTGCTGATACTTGCTGATCCTCTCTGAGATTTACTGCTTAAATTAGGGTTTTTAAGTTTCAAAGATAATTGAATAAGTTTCTTTGAATCCTAAAACATCCTCTCAAGAACAAAGAGTGCTCATGCAAGAGGTTGTTTCTATCACCCTATCCTTTTTATGCTTCTTTCATTGATGAATGTTTTTATTCATAACATGAATGATTCACCATTGTTTTGTTCAAAGCATGATTGTTTTTCTATGTGATTTTTATAATCTCTTTCTTGAATGTCAATAATCTGCATGTGAACAACTCTTTTTCTTAAAAAATAAAAACGGATCTGCATCTTCATTAGATGTAGATCTGACTTTTTCTTAAAATAAAAATGGATTTGCATCTTCATTAAATGTAGATCTGACTTTTTCCTCAAATAAAAACAGATCTGCATCTTCATTAGATGCAAATTTGAATTTTTCTCAATTAAAAACTAATTTGTATCTTCCTTAGATAAAGATTTGATTTTTCTTTAACATATGTAGATTTTTGAAATAAAGAAAAAGATAAAACATGATTGTGTTTGTGTTTGTGTTTGTTTTATTTGATTCATGTTGCATTAATTTAAATTATGAGTGAAACTCTCTTCTTTTTCATTCCTTTACAATATAAAAAAAAAAACAGATCTGATTTTTTTTATCATCACAAAATAGATCTGATTTTTTCACAAAATAAGTGACGACTCCACACCACTTACCCAAAAAGCAATATGTGATTGGATTCTTTTTTATCTTATTTCACTTTTATATTTTTCTCCTCCAAAAATACAAAAAAACATAAAAATACAATATGAAATAAGATAAAAAAGAATCCAACGGAACACTTGCATCATTGGATTTCAAACCACAGGTAGATAACTTAAATTTTGGCCAAACCTCAGGTGGACAAAGTATCAAATTTACACCATTTAGCCAAACCACAGATGTGTAAGTTGTAATTTTTCCTAATGCATTTAAGTGGAAACTCCATGGCCAACATTCAATCCCTGTATGATAAAAACTGTACTAATTTTAGAAAAGGCATATATCCAAAGACCTTAGCTTGCGTATGCACCCTACATGTTCTAAAGCTCATAAGTCATGCCCACCTTTAGCATGCGCTTATGGGGAATTTCAAATACATTTTCAGTTTGTCTCAAATTTTTCTTCAAGAAATTAAAAGCATAATTTATCAGAAATCTCTTTCCAATACCAGCTCCTTTACATGCAACTACTTCATTCTCACCAATTAAGTGAACAATACCGGCACGCGATGCTTGGTCCATTGCTTCAATCTCTCTCTCCAGCTCTTCCTCAACACGCTCTACATCCTCATTTTCATCCTCTTCATTAACAAACTCAGCTTCCAATTCACCATCATTTTCACCATTACCGAGTTTACTTTGTGAGAACCGAAAATCATTTGTAATAAATTGCTTCAATCTTTCAACTAACATTTTCTCAAAAGGCTCATCCTCAGAACGTACATCAATGTACCCATACCTAACAACACAGCGAAACACATTTTGGTCTCTAGGCTCGACTCGACGAAAGAGGAAACGCTCTTCCACTGGAACCTTGCTAATAGGTAGTGACTTGATGGTGAGAAAGACGAGAACTGAATGCAGTGCAGGAACATTTTCCACATAGTGTTTGAAAATGGGTGGGATGCCTTGGACAAGCTCTGAGTAGAACAAAGCTAACCCAGGCATTCGACATAAATTTTTGTTTGCAGCTATCTCCTTGAGCTTCTCTGAAGAGATTTTGTGGTCAAGCTCATAAAAGTACTTTCTTCTATGCACATCATTCCAAATATACATTATAGTCATTAGTACTGCAGCAAAAGCTAGGGGAAGATATCCTCCTTGATCAAATTTGTAGAAGACTGAGCTTAAATAGAGGAGTTCCACACTGCCAATAACAAGAACATAGGAGATAACTAAGAGTATGTGGGATTTCCATATCATGATCATGATTAGCACTAGGAAAGCTGATGTGAGAGTCATCACAAACACCACGGCTATGCCTACATGCAGAAGAGGAATTATTCATTATTCATTATTCATCGTACTAATACTACAACAACTATAATCAAGTATTAAGTCTCAAAACTTTAGGATTGACAACGGATTATCATCATACTAATCAGCTTTAGCCACATGTATACAATCACCAAACATCTAGATGATAATTCAAATTGCGAAAAACTCTAAATAAAATGTTTAGTGGGATAGTAGATTACCATATGCATTGCCAATCTTTGTGGTGCTCTTGAAAGCCAAAGTGACCACTACACAAGCCAACATAAGAAGGTAATTGACTTCTGGTATATAAACCTGTCCTTCGTACTTAGCCGATGTATGCACAATTTTCACTCGAGGGAAACACCCTAGTGAGAGAGATTGCTGGACTATAGAGAAAGTCCCTGAAATCATGGCTTGACTAGCTACTATTGATGCAAAGATAGCCACCACAAACATTGGCCAATACAAAGGTTCTGCATCACAAGTAGCAAACTCCATTAGTTAGTAAATCATGCACCTTTTATATAAATATACAACAATAGACACTGTGAATACATTAGCAAAAATATTCATGGATAAAAATTAAAGAAAAAAAAGAAAGCAATTTTCTTCTACCTGGAATGGACTTGTAGAAGGTTTCCTTGACAAGATCACTGTGTTTACGAAGGAAGGATGCTTGTCCAGCATATGCTAATATGAGAGCTGGGTAAGTCACTGAGCACATACTTATTTGTATGGACCTAACTGTGAAGTGGCCAACATCAGCAAATAGTGCTTCCGTTCCTACAATCATTAAAATTATACTTCATTAACAAACTTTCCAAGTAATCCAAATAAAGATAAATTTGGATTAACATTCTACTTTTAGCGTTTTAGCTTTTATTTGTTCATATATAGTATAGCTTTTTAAAGTCTTGATCCTTATCATGTAGCACTTTATTTTTGTCAAGTTTCAATAAATAAGCTTCCAACAAAAAGTTAATCCAAAACGAGCTTAAGATTTTCTGTGAATAGGGAGTGAAATCCTGACCTGTTATGGCAAGGACAACGCCACCTAGAGAAACCCAAGCTTCTTTCTTGTTCCTTTGGAAATATTGTACTATGTATTGTGGGTTTATTGCTTTGATGACCGTTGGATCAAATTTGATGAAATTGAATAGTCCAATACCCCCGATGAATGCAAACCAAACACAAATTATTGGAGCAAAGGTATAGCCCACTTTGTCAGTTCCAAATCTTTGAACCATGAACAAGAAGATCAAGATAGCAACTGATATCCAAACAATCATATCTGTATAGGGGGAAAAAAGTGATTTGAATAACTTGTTACAAGGGAAAAAAAGAGTAACAAATCACTATTTTATTTAACTTTGCACCTATGTACTACTTATCAAAGTAGCAATTCTACTGCACCATTTGTAAAACTTTTATCACAACTTACTAAAATAATAGTGGTAAATAATCACTTTCATAAAAGCATAATTATTTACCACTATTATCTCTCCACAACTCATGGTTGATATGTCTCTGGACTAATTAAACGAGTGCAATTTGTAAAGGACTAAATTATTGTAAAAGTATTCATAAAAATAAATTATGGAAAAATACTCTTCCATGTAGCGTGTTATATAATTACACGAGTGTTTTTGTGAATAAAACAACACCCATAAATTATTGTGAGTGAAAGAAATTTTACTGTTACTATAATAAAGGGGAAAAGTAAAACAGTAACGTGGGTTACCTTCTGTGATTTCAGTTGTAGCGTTGGTGATCCCTCCCACAGCGGATAAAACTGCCATTAAATTGGAAAACAGGAAAATTGCAATTTGTACAAAAAGTCCGACAAAGTAACGAGCCAGCCAGCCACTTATTAGGAACGAAACTACGCTTTGTCTTTTAAACATTTTTTTTCTTTCTTTTCTTTTTTCTCTTTTCTAAGAAATCGGCGATGACAATAATGGAATCGTGCCCCAATCTACACTGATAGGAAATGAGGGCCCTTAAAATGTACGATCACTTTGACTTTAAGGGTAAGTCTTTATATATATTTGTTCCGATTTCTGATTTTTTTATTCTCTTTCTGATTTAGTCTTTATATATGTTAAGAAGGGGAATCTCAGTAAAAAAATGAATTTAAAGCTGATTTGATAGAGTCATACGACGGAGCCGACATGATTTCACTATTGAAACTAAAGTTATGGTCAATAATATCATAATAATTTTATTTTTTTGCAAATCCACTAATATCTTGTTAATTATTTCCTTTTTGACCTTCTTTTTTATTTATAATTTTAAGGAGAGAAAAGTATGCAAAAGTCTTTTAAACGTAAATCCAAGCCAATCCAAAAAATAGTACTATATTCGTAAATATAATTTATCTAATTTATGTGTGGATCAATTGAATTGCTCATATAATAAAATATTTTATTGTTTAATAAGAATCCGAATTTAGCTACGTCTACAATTTGTATTATTTGTAATTATTAGTTATTTCCTTCACCATCTAGAAGATAGGAATATTAAGAATTCAAAATTTGTTCCATTTTAAAAAAGCAAACAGTTTACAAAAATATTATATTGCAGATTATACACATTTAGAGGTCATAAGGATTGTTTGCCAACAGTTTTTTCATCTAGTTTTTTATTTTTTATAGTTTATTTGTTTATGTACCATCTTTTTAAGGCTCAGTTTTTTTGACATATAACAGTTTTTTAACCAACTTTAGTACCTAGGCAAATCAACAAAGTGTTGATCCAAGCACACCACTTTTTAGAGTTGAAGCGTTACATAGAAGAATGACATACCTGAGATACAAGGCGTGAGGACACCATCCCCAATCACCATGGAAGTACCAAGCATTGTTGCAAACAATAAGAAGAACTTGGCAAACTGGCTGCTTTCCAGTTTAGCCTTAACCACTGATGCTAGTCGCTGACGACTACATGGTAACTCAAGCTGGAAATTAGAAACGTCCTGATCCTCAACTTGCTGATTTGGGATCAAACCAACCTTGGCATATCGGCATATAAGAGAGTACAAAGCAAACGTCCCTCCTACAAAAAATTAATAACACCTTAATGGAGTTGATATATAATAATAAAAGTTGTGCCAAAGGTTTAGTCTTTCAGAAATATATTAAAAGAAAAAAAAGGAGGAAGAAGAAGCTTTCTGCTTGATTACATATATGTGTGTGTGTTCGTATCCAATAATCCAATACAAAACATGACTAAATTGAGTATGCCATCATATAGGCATATATAGATGTCCTTATAAATATGTAAGAGAGAGAGAGAGAGAGAAAAGAAAAAAAAACAAAAGGGTTCTAAGATCTTACCTTCCCCATTATCATTGGCCTGTAAGACGATGAAAACGTACTTAACCAGAGGGATTAAAGTGAGGGTATAAAATATCAAAGAAAGAACACCCAAAATATCATCGTTGTGCTTGATGCCATCGGTGAAAGTGCTTGCATACACATATAGCGGTGAAGTACCAATGTCTCCGTATACAATTCCTATGCTCTGGAATGCTAGATGTAATATCACTGACCACCCCACAGCCTGAAAATTAAAAAAGAACACATCCAATTAGTCAAATTTAAAACTTAGATTAATTATTAATTTTGTTTTGTCCTTGTTTCCAAGTTATGCAATAAACTTGTGCAAACCTTAATAATTATCGCCTTTAAAACAAGTGCTGTATATCCAAGAGTTAGGTTATTTTGGATATACATCACTGTAAATTTCTTTAAAAAACCAAAGAAACTCTTCTCCCCTCTCATGTTAATACTTAGTATTCTTAAAATAAATAAAAAATAAATAAAAAACCGCCTTCATTTTATATATGCATTATTGTTTTCTCTTACAATATGTAGATTCTACAATTACATAAGATCCACATTATAAGAATAATTATGCACATAATTAACATGCGAGATACCTTCTCCTCCTCGAGAACCTCTTTTGGTTCAATGTCTCAAAATCAAAAGACTCAATCACAAAAAGTTCCTTTGTGGTGGTAGTAAAACTAAACAAAACAAAAGCAAAATAAACAGTAATGTATATATATTTATTAGAGAAGATAATAAACAATAGACTAGGTTACTATTTAAAAAAAGAAAAAGAAAAAAAAAAGAGAGAGACTTGGTTAATGTTAAAGATATAAGAATAAAAATTATATGAATAAAGTTCGAAAAAGTCAGTTAGATATGATGCTGTTAATAAAATACTTAATTGAGTTGGAAACCATGCAGGGGAAATTTGGTTTGTGAGACTGCAAGCAAACCTTGGAGTCATGGCCATGACGACCTGGAACATTGGAGGATTCGAGGTCCAAGGAATCGAACCTTCGTAAAATTCTCTTCCCTTTGAATTCATCAGAAACTTGCTCTATGCTTTGTTCAGAATTTTTTGATGCTACTTCACTAGACATTTCTGTTACCCCAGAAACTCCACTACTGTCCATATATGGAACAATAACCTCAATATATGTTTATATAACTCTCTCTCTCTCTCTCTCTCTCTCAAACCACAAGAGTGGTAGAGATCAGCGATGACAGGAATGAAGAAGCAGTGCACTGAGGAGGGGTTTCAAGATGTGAGGATGGAGCCGTGGAAGTGATGAGGTTTATATAGACAAACAGACTGAGCCGACATGTTTGAATTAGGGGCCAATAATACCTTTTTTTTCCAAGTCCGTGTGAACCCACGGGCTAGAAAATTTTTATTTGTGCACTTCTTGTTGTATAATCTCTTGTGTACACATTTCTTTCACAAATACTATCAATTAAGCTTCTTCTTGGAGATTTCTAGTTAGTTGGGTTATCATTGATCAATGTCACGGAAGAGTTAGTAACGGTCACACTTTAGCTATGAAATTGATCATGGTATACACCAAGATATGTCAAAAAGTGTTCTAAAATGCCTGAGGTGACAATATAGGAGGGTAAAAAACATTTAAAATCATAAACTATTCCACAACTTTTTTTATTTTATAACCATGATATGAAGTGTGACAAATGAAAAAAAAAAATAGCATGTTTATATGTGAGTGATAAATAACTATACACAATTTGCCATGTCAGAATTAAAAAAAAAAAAAAAATTGTTAAATAATTTATAGTTCTCAATTCACTTGCAAAAGGAAGCCTTTGACACAAAAAAATAAGGGTGCAATGAATCTATAGAAGTTTGGTGGTCCAAAAATGTCTAGTATTGCGTTCAAAAAGGGTACAGATGGTTTTAAACGTCTTAAATTATTTAATAAAAAGGAACTTGATGCAGAGGAACATATTGCAGGATAGTCGATGCGAGGGCTGTAATCAGGAGGACGAGACTGCAGGCCATTTGTTTTGGACGTGTCCGAGAGCTCGTGAATTGTGGCAGAACTCTAAGTGGTTTTTCCCGGTGGAGACTGAGCATTGTAGTTCATTTAAAGAGCTTCTGTGGTGCTTGTTGATGGTTGATCAACCTAGGTTTGAGCTTGCTGCTAAGGTGGGGACTTGCGCTTGGGCGCTGTGGCACAATAGGAATGAAGTTCGGCTTGGGGGTGTAAGGAAGGCTGGTCACGTTCTTTTGCAGTGGGCCTTGCAATATTTGGAAGAATATTATGTAATTTCAGAACTCTCTCCTACATCCTCGGTCCCAGTTTCACCTAGACAAACATGGTCTCCTTCGCTGGATCCTTTATACAAGGTTAATGTTGATGGCGCCACATTTTCAGACCTTGGAGCCATTGGTATCGGGGTGATAGTACAAGATACATATGGGCAAGTTGTAGCAGCTTTAAGTAGCAAACTCATGGCTCCTTTGGGGGCAATTGAGATGTAAGCGAAGGCATTAGAGGCTAGGATGCAGTTTGCTAAGGATGTTGGCCATGGGATTCAGGATTTCATTTTGGAGAGTGATTCTTTGTTGCTTATTCGTTCATCAATGGGTCTGTCTCCCCCTCCATCTTCGGTGACCTCAATGGTGCAAGGGTTGTTGGAGTTTAGTGGGGAGTTTTGTAAGGTGGCGTTTTCTCATTTATGTCGCCAAGGCAATAGACTGACTCATCTCTTAGCTAAACATGCCAAGGGCATTGTTGATTTTTCTACTTGGTCGGAAGAGAACCCTTGTATCTTAGAACAAGCTCTTTTCCATGATGTACTTTCTTTTGCTAATTCTTAATAAAGTTGTTGGTTTCACATCCAAAAAAAAAAAAAAAATTGTCATTTTAAACTTTAGTGTTATTAAAAATAAATAAAAATCATTGTGCGGCCCTGGTGCAACGGTTATTCCACAAATATAAGTACTTGTGAGGTGTAGGGCGAAAATTGAAATTCAAGTCTTCGAGAGGGAGTTTCACACACATATACACTTTGATAATTTTAGAGTAGAATTTCTATTTTGTATAAAAAATAAAAAAAATCAAAATCAAAACACTCTTATCATGTCCATTTCTGTTTCTCACATAATTTTTTTATTTATTTTTTTTTTATCAATTTGATTACCAAACGAAAGCAATAATTTCAAAACACCTTGTCAGTATAGTTTTTGAGAAGATTGTCAGTACAACATTTCAAAGACAAATTCTTATTGATTAAAGTTCATTATCATAAAACTCTACAACTAAAACTCTATAGCTTGATCAAGTTCTAGTTATTAGTTACTACAGCCATCCCAAGTAAACTAGCAGAACGACAAGCGTTAAAGCATCCTAATGAGTGACGTGTTAATAATAATATTGTGGTCAAAAGCCTTGTAACATAATTGGTGTTGCTAATTATAAAGACACTCAGAGTTCAAAAAAAATTAATTGTGACATCATATAGTATATCTTATAATGAAGTTATTGACAATTGAATTAATTAATTCCACCACATTAGATAATTCACCAATTTAAAATTCTTATATTAACACTTTTTGAACTGTAATCATAACATAACCTATCGATCCTAATAATAAAATAGATAAGAAAAAGGGAAATCCATTGCTCCACACGGTGTATAAATAGTCTTTTGTTTGCAAATTGTTTATTTGGGGACTGCAACTATCTTTCTAAAAATTATTAGAAATTTTAAACGATCCAGAAATGGCATTTCAAACTTAATGATATTGGGATAAAAGGATGTGAATGGTATAATTAATGCATTGAGCTGTTGAAAGAAACTTCTATTCTTTAAATTTATTTATTAAAAAAATATTTTAAGATAATTTGTGATATATTAAAACTTTTTTTAAAATTTTTTAGAATCATTGTGATATATTAAACTTGTAAGGCCTTAGAAAGTAAGAGCCCAAACCCACTTAGAACAGTGGTACCTTACCCCTCACACCAAGCCCAAACAACAGAATTTGTAAAAGAATGGGTAAATAACTCAAGTGCAATACAAGGATATGACCAAGTCTCAGAACGAAGAGTCCAAAGCAGCAGATAAGTGCAACTGGAACAACAATTAACGATAATATCCTCTTCGGAAAAGTCTGAGGATCAGTTTCTTGTATATAAGTTTAGTTTTGGTTCTTTACAAGGTAATCTTGTATTCTCCTCACTGGTCTCTTTTTACTTAGAAATTGTACATCTCCTTTTTTTAGGGGGTCCCCTTCCTTTTATAGTCTCTTTCCTAGCATCCCAGCCCTCCATCTGTTCATTTCAAGTGATTCCTTAGAATACTTGTCCCATTAGAGTCTTCTAGAGGTGGTAGAGAGAGCTATTAGCTGTGAAGTTACTATTCATGGGTCATTTCTACATTAATGCAGCTGATAAGGTTGGTATAGAGCATTCAATGCGGAGGTAGGAGGTATCTCTTTTAAGAAACTTCCTCCCACCAATCCTATTTCAGCCACTGCTCCTCTCCTATCCTCAAGCCTCTAAGGAATAATGGTTGTCCTGATTCTCTTACTCTCATTGGGTAGGCGCAGTCCATGGAATTTACTTTACCCATCTTAACCCAGACGGACGAATTTATCCTCGGTTAGGACTCCTTGGTCCTCGAACCCCCCACAAAACTAATTAAGATCTTTAGAGAGATAGAATGAATACTCTTCTATTTTTCAATTTTATTTCTTTCATCATTTTTTACTTCTTATGCAGCACACCACAAAAACTGATAAGATCAAATATAAAACTCGGGTTTTAGTCGGTAAAAGTATTTGGAACAGGTTTCTCTCCAAACTATTTTAGAGAGAAATCCTTTAAACTCCTCTTATATTATTTTTTTTATTGGAAGTGAATTTTGAAAACCTAGCGGTTAGATTGCATGTTTTTATTATCTCATCCATGCTTGTAAAATTTCTAGAAGATCAAAATTAATAGTCATGTCATCAATCAATTATTTAAATATTTAAAGTTTTTATGGTATAAATTTTGTATAAAAATAACTTTATATTGAATAGTATATAATATCAAATTTGAACAAAATTTAACATGCGTGTTAAGAACATAAAGAAAATACAATTCAACAATTAGATTTTCAAAATTTATATCCAATAAAATGATATAAGAAGAGTTTAAAAGATTTCTCTCCAAACTAGTCTGAAGAGAAACTTTGTACAAAGTACTAATGGTATACCATACGAAATAACATAAATAGGTTGGACTAGTACTACTAGATATTTTCAGATATTGAATTTTGTATCTTGCTTCACTTTGTGTTTTATGCAGCACACCACATTAAACACATAAGAACAAATAATATCCTTGATTTTAGTCGAAATTAAAGGCTGTTGTTTGTTCTGTTTAGACCCCTTAAATCAGATTGTTTAACCTAATATATTAGCCAAGTGATTACTTAGGTTAATTATTCGTATATAGGTTAAACAATAATAAATCATATCATGCACAGCAGTGGAAAAGTAAATAACACCACGATATGATGACTTAAGAAAACCGATAAAACTAACCATTTCAAGGTAAAAACCTAGAAAGGATTTGACCTAGCAGTCCTCAAGGTAAAGCAAATCCACTAAAAGAGAGTTGAATTTTTTACAATCAGATTTAACCCTAAATCTATTGCTATCTCAAGCAACAACTTATGGACACAACCATGTGCAAGCTCTAAATCCACGGACTCCTTCTCTCCTGAGATTTACTGCAACACAAGCACCCACGCTTGCGACTTTGAGATCTCATTTAAAGGTTTCAGATCACCCTCAGGGTAAAGCAAATCCACTAAAAGAGAATTCAAGTTTTTACAATCAGATTTAACCTTAAATCTATTGCTATCTCAAGCAACAACTTATGGACACAACCATGTGCAAGCTTTAAATCCACGGACTCCTTCTCTCCTTGGATTTATTGCAACACAAGCACCCACGCTTGTGACGTTGAGATCCCACTTAAAGGTTTCAGATCACCCTCAGTTGTTGATCTTTGTAGCAGCAAATAGGTTCTACCACCACTTGATTGTAGATCTTACTCTTGTAGAGCTTGTGTAATTAGAAAGTACAAAGCCTCCTAGATCTTACAAAGAGTAACACACAAGCCTTCCAAAAGTCCGAAAAGTATCGCAAGGGTTTCCCTTTTATATGTGGACAAGTTAGATTGAAACCATAAACGTTTTCGCAGCTTGGGCCTGATTTAAAATTCTACAAAAATTCTTTTTCTGCGATTCTCAATTGATTGGGTCTAATTCTTGATCGATCAAGCTTGGCAGATTCTGACTCCTCTTTTTTGCAGTTAGCTCAAACTTGAAGCTTGAAACATACACCTTTGAGCATTGTCTAACACATAGATTAGAAATGTTTTGTTCTCGGTTTGCCAACATGTATGAAATATGATTCTAAACATTTAATCCTAAATCTTTAGAACCTAACAATTTCCCCTATTGGCGATCCGTGACAAAACAAACATACAAAATGAATTGCTCAAATCAAACATCATCCTAAATACAAAGTATTGCCTTGATACAATTTCAACACAACTACTGACTTTTAGTTGCTAGTATAGACAACAGCTGTTGAAAGAATTAACCTGTAAATTCTTGAAACACTAAAAATAAACCATAAACGCATGTGTGGAAAATATAGCAGAAATCCAATAAATAAAAACTGAACTTGAATTCACAAAGCTTAAGAGATAGATAGAATATAATAAAGAAAAAATACATAAAAAATTATCATTAGCTCAAAAACAACTCCCCCTAAGTACAAAAACTCTTTGCTCCCCCTAAATACAAGAACTCCCAAAGCCCTAAAACCTACTCCTCCTTTTTGTTACGAATGGCCAAAGGAAACCATCAAGCATCAAAGGGCGAAGGAAGTGGAAAAACACTCCTATACTCAGCAAAATCAGCTCTTAAGGTAGCCACCTTAGTAAATAACTCATTAAGAAGTTGTCCATGAGCTGCCTAAGTAGTCATAAAGGACTCCATCATGGCACGGAGTGACAGAGGAGGGGCAATCGTAGGGTCAACAACATCATCATCACTAGAAGGATCCACATGTATCTCCTTAGCAGTAGGCATAGCACTAGAGGCAGCAGTTGTAGTAGAAGCTTCACCTCTTGATCTCTTTGAAATCCCAGTGCTTGGTTCAGCACTCTTTATCTGAGCTTATTGCTGTCTAAGAAAAGTGGCTCCTATAGGGGCAGTGATATGAACAAACTCTAGAGGAGAAAAATCTGATAACCCTAGAAATTTCACGACCCTATATATATATATATATATATTGAGGGTCTTGAAACTAGATAGTTTCATTGGTTTTTCTAGGTAATTATATCGTTATCTTTTTTAGTTTTTCCACACTGCATGATATGATTTTATTACTGTTTAATTTAGGTCTGAATAATAAATCTAAGTGTCTACTTGGTTAATTCATTAAGTTAAATAAACTAGTTTGTAGGGGTCTAAACAAACAAATATAATTTTTTTTTATTAGTTCCTATATTTAATGTTCACAGTTTAAAACTCACATTTCATTTTCGATAGTTTATTTTTCCTTTGAGAAAAGGAAAGATTCCAATTCATAACGTGACTGACTTGCCTTGTGTTAGAGTCATTGGATTCAACATTTTATGTCCATGTATAGACAGAAAAACATTTTCTGTATGCGTCAATAAATTCAGCCATATTTGTCAACTTCTTAACAGTAAAAGTTGGAAACCAAAACTAACCACGTCGTAAATATACTATGCAATGCATTATTCACTAAAGTGGAAGTTAACAAAATTGAAAAAAGAAAAAATTTTCATGTGGGTTTAGTAATTAGTACCTTCTGTCATTGAAGATGTAGCGTGCTTGATCCCTCCCACAGCTGATCAAACTGCCATCAAAAGTGACACAAAATCTTTTATTTGTCAAAGGTCAAACAAGAAAATAAGAGTAAAAGCGTACGAAACTATAGCAAATTCAAACAAATCCTAAGAATTTTGAAATGGCGTGCGGCCAAGGGATGCGTGCGTGGCCCAACCCCCAAAGAAAATTATGACAAAAATGAAGTGAGAATGCAAAATTGTTATATTTTTTTACCAATTCGTCATTTTTACATTTTATTTAAGAGTTAAAAATAAAGTGATGAGAATGCAAATTGTCATATTTTTCTTCTTTAATGTTTAATCTTCTACACTTATTTGGTGTCTAAATATACTCAAGGCGTGTTTGGATAGAACTTATTGCTGGAAATTGAAAATTGAAAATTGAAAACACTGTAGCAAAATAATTTATAAATGTGTGAATAGTATTGTGGGACTCATTTTTAATAAAAAATAGCTGAAAATGAAATTTGTGGGTCCGTGAACAGTGCAAGAATGCACTGTTCACAGCTGAAAATGGCTGAGAAGTCAGAAATATATGGCTACTGTTCATGAACAGTAGCCGTTTGTCCCCTGAAAAGCATGCTGCAGCAAAAAAAAAAAAGAAAAAAAAAAGGGTGAAACGCAGGAAAGTCAACAAGTGCGGCTAGGGGAAAAAAAAAAAGAGAGCAAAATGCTGAAGGATAAACGCAGACGCCAAAACGTTGAATCCAAACGCATTCTCATTATTCTTATATTTTGATTTGGATGCAAATGGAGGCGTTAAGTGCAAAACGAAGTTAATTGGATGATTTTGGATAGCTTTGACATTACTTCATAATCTGGGCATAACTATCTCATCCGAGCTCCGATTGAGATGATTCAAAATCCTATGGAACTCCAAGACAAAGCTCTCCAACTTTCATTTTTTGACTTTTGAGAGATATGGGCTGCATCGAGGTCGAAATCAGGCTTGAAGTTGTTGCACCTGCACTACTAATGTTCTGGAATGTTCCTTTGCCTAAAATTCTAATACACGGATCTAATGAGGTTTATTTTTGGAAGCTTCCAGATCTGATGCATGAAAATTCCAGCTGAAAAACACCACTTCCCTAGTTATATTAGGACTTTGATTTATTTTTAATATTTTTATTTAATTAGTCAGATTTGGATATTATTATTTAGAATATTTTTAGAAGATTTTGTAGGCTTGGGAAAGGGGGAATTAACGTGTAAAAAAGGGGAGGAGAAATCAAATTGGACACACACGCCTCTCTCTCCTCTCTTCTCTGACTTCTCCTTTGAGTTTCATTCATGGCCCTGCGTGGCTAAAACTTTTATACATGGTCAAAGGAAACGGAAGCCTTGGAATCAATAAAACTGTGAGATCTAATTTTTTTTTTTATTGTTCAATTTATGCTTTGAATATCGGATGTTCTTCTGTGCCTATTTTCATGATTGTCTCATTTAATTACTAGGAGGCTTACTAGTTTATTATTCATTGCAATCTACTGTTAGGTTAGATATCAAATCCGTAATTGTTTGATCCCTCTAATTTGTGAAGCAACCAAGATTTAATGATTTGCTACGTCAGAAATTATTAGATCTTAGGAAGAACGCTAGACTAAATTAAATGCAATCGCTTATGTTTGTGTTGTTTAGCTTCATCAATCTCTCTAGTTCTTAAGACTGCTACTAAATTAAACCTTTAGCACTTGTCTTGGGTTGTTTAGTAGTTAGGGTTACTTAGATCGCTTGTTTCTAATTAACTGCAGCTAAGGAGAAATAGGAAAATAGTTCCAATGGTAAATATTCAAAGTGTGAATTGATATATACTTACATCGATGATCAGTTGTAAAATTCTGATGGTGGATGTTGACTTAGACCAAGGTTTGTTCTTTTGATTGAATTCAATACTTTAATTTGAATTGTTCCTTAGTTGTTTTTCTTAAAATTGTTTTCATTATACTCAAACCCCCCTCCCTTTTTCACGTAGCATAAAACTAGGCTAGATACTCTCCGTGGGAACAATCCTTACTTGCACTACTACTTATATTTTTAGGAGTATAGGTTTTATTTTTGGTTGCTTGTGATAGCTCACCAAATTTTGGCAACATTGCCAGGGAGTGATTCTAGTTGATTTTTGTGCTTCTTGTGAACCTTATTTCGTTCTTGAAATTTTCAACAAAAAAAAAAATTTGTTAGTTTTCGATAGTTACGGTCTCGGCAAAATTCTGATTGCGGTAGAATTAGGCCTTGATAATATAGTTTTCTGGAGGTAAATGACGTTCTGAGCGAAAATAGATAATCCTTTGGATTACTTTAGATTTTTCCTGATTTGTTTTTCATGGTTTATTCAAGTTTCCTTGATTTTTTATGACTGTAACTCGATCTTCTAATCAAGGTGATTTGCAGTACAATCCAAAAATAAAGAGAACTTTGTGCAGGTTAAGGAGGGAAGTTAGGAAAAATTCTGAAGAGCACAATCTAGCTCTTGACTCCCTATTTGCTAGTGATTCTGATTTAGAAGAGGAGGAAGTCATGGCTGTAAATCAAACTTTGAAAGAGCTTGCTACCCCTAATTTGAATCAACAACCCTTATGCATAACATTCCCTACTTTAGATGCTACTACTACTTTTGAATTAAAATCTGGACTAATACATCTCTTGCCCACTTTTCATGGCCTTGTAGGTGAAGATCCTCACAAGCATCTAAAGGAGTTGCATTTGGTATGCACGAGTATGAAACCTACGGGGTGACTGAAGATCAAATTAAATTGAGAGCCTTTCCATTTTCTTTGAAGGATTCGACTAAGGATTGGCTCTATTATCTACCCTCCGCAAGTGTTAAAACATGGAATGAGATAAAGAAGTTGTTTTTGGAGAAATATTTCCCAGCTTCAAGGGCAGCCAACATTTGAAAAGAAATTTGTGGAGTAAGGCAGGACAACAGAGAGTCCCTACATGAATATTGGGAACGTTTCAAGAAATTATGTGCAAGTTGCCCCCATCACCAAATTAGTGAGACATTCCCAATATTCATGTAGGGACTCTCTGTTGTCCTACCTTACTCCACAAATTTCTTTTCAAATGTTGGCTGCCCTTGAAGTTGGGAAATATTTCTCCAAAAACAACCTCTTTATCTCGTTCCATGTTTTAATACTTGCGGAGGGTAGATAATAGAGCCAATCCTTAGCCGAATTCTTCAAAGAAAACAGAAATGCTCTTAATTTAATTGGATCTTCAGTCACCTCCGTAGGCTTCATACTCGTGCATGCCACATGCAACTCCTTTAGATGCTTGTGAGGATCTTCACCTGCAAGGCCATGAAAAGTGGGCAAGAGATGTATTAGTCCAGATTTTAATTCAAAAGTAGTAGTAGCACCTAATGTAGGGAATGTTATGCATAAGGGTTGTTGATTCAAATCAGGGCAGCAAGCTCTTTCAAAGTTTGATTTCCAGCCATGACTTCCTCCTTTTCTAAATCAGAATCACTAGCAAACAGGGAGTCAAGAGCTAGATTGTGCTCTTCAGAATTTTTCCTAATTTCCCTCCTTAACCTGCGCAAAGTTCTCTTTATTTTTGGATCATACTGCAAATCACCTTGATTAGAAGATCGAGTTACAGTCATAAACAATCAAGGAAACTTGAATAAACCAATATGAATTGTAGCTTGAATTCGATACTTTAATTTGAATTGTTCCTTAGTTGTTTTTTTTAAAATTGTTTTCATTATACTCAAACCCCCCCCCCCCCTCCTTTTTCATGTAGCATAAAACTAGGCTAGATACTTTCTGTGGGAACGATCCTTACACACACACACACACACACACACACACACACACACACACACACACACACACACACATATATATATATATATATATATATATATATATATATATATATATATAATTCTTCTTAAAATCTCATTTATCCAATTATTCGTACATTATCAATGTCAAGTAAACTGTAAACTCTTCTTTTTAAATCTTTTTTCTGATGTAAGAAAAGATATGAGATTTAATTTTATAATTTGTTGATTTTAAAGTTTTTTATGTAATTTTCATAATTTTACGTGATAAGAATTTTTTGAGGGTGATTTTAAGGATTTTCCAGTCAAATAAGAGTCTTCCTATTATGAATTTAAACAAGTTCAATAAAATTGATGGTTTTATTATTTTTGGTGGATTTTATTTATTTATTTGTAGAGATAAGGGTCTCCTATGAATTTAAAGGTTTTGTTAAGCTTGGACGATATCTAGCTCACTGTCCAGTTTCCATTCTGTGTCATTTTCTTCTAGAAATATTCTTGTAAGTCGAGCTAGGGACCATAATAGATGACAACCATATGATTTTTTTTTCCTTATAACAACTGGGGTAGGGGGATTCAATTTCAAAACCAGATTCTCCTCATAGAAAACTAGACAAAAGGGTCTCGGAACCATATAATTTATTTGTTTTATTATATTATAAACATGTATCAAGGCAAGCAAATATTCATAGTTTGAGAGAGATTATAAATAAGATAATAAACAAACCTTAGATGCAAGGAGTAAGCACACCATCTCCAATAACCATGGAAGTATATGGTGACAAACAAAAGGAAAAACTTGGCAAAGTGGCTATTTTCAAGCTTAGACTTGAGCCATGATGCTCTCTTTAGAAGGCTGTTTGGCAATTCGAGCTGGAAATTTGAGACCTCCTGATCTTCAGCTTGCTGACTAAGGATTAAACCGACCTTTGCATATTGGCATATGAGAGAGTACAAAGCAAATGTCCCTCCTAAAATAGTTTAGTTAATTACTCATTAATTAGGAGTATTTGTAAAGTTGCGATTTACAACTATGTTTTATGTTGGCTTTATTCTATGACAAAAAGTGTTGTAATTACTTTAAATTTGTTCCTTGTATTTTGTGGGATTTTATTGTGTTGGGTTTAGTATTAATTTGGTGACGACTCAAGCTTAATTGAAGATCAGTGCATTTCGCGACTATCTCACGAGAAATTCGTGAGAAGCACATGACTGGAAGCTGAAGAGTCGTGCCAAGCTGTCAATTTCACGGGTAAGGCCTTCCTGCGAGATACTTCTGAAACTCTCTGCCTGGCTTTCTTTTTTTTAGGTGTGACTTTCTTACCCTTCACCTATACTATATATACCCTCATTACCCACAAAAGTATGAGAAGCCATTCAGAGAAAAAAATCCTAGATAGGTTTTCAACAACACACACACACCCATCTTTTAGAGAGAGAGCTACAAATCCTTAGTGAGAAATCATCCTAGCCTCTTCTTCTTCCCTCTCCCATTGTCATACATTGAGAGGAGATTTGTACCCAAACACAACCCACACCCTTTCAGAGTGTAGAGAGCGTTTTGGAGCTTGGGAAGTTTTGGGGATTTGCCAAAAGAAGCTAGTGAGGCTTGGCAGATGCAATTAGGTGTATTACAGGATCCGGAAAGTTAGACAAGACAGGGTTCTGAGAAGCCTTGTTGGAGTAGGAGCTTAGAGGGCTTAGGTATATTGGGTAGATTAGGATTGAAGGGTCTCTTGCTATTTGTGTATCCTAACTAATTGTTTAGTGGATCGGTTTACCATTTGGAGGGTGGCGGAAAGGTTTTTAGCTGAGTTCTTCGGTTTCCTATTCGATAACACATCGGCGTGTTATCTTTTGTTTGCATCTCTCTTTCCTACTCTTTTAGCTTTCATTTTACTGCTGTGTTTTGTTGAATATTTCTTAGAGTAGTTGTATTGTTTGTTCGCTCGCATTTACTCTATTTTGTACTTAGTTTAAGTTAGAGTCAAATCAACCGAGCCGTATTTTTTTAATTTGACGTGTAAACAGCTCTTGTGTTTTTAACACAAATCCGAGCTTTCAATTGGTATTAGAGCGGGTACACTTGTATTGGTTTCATTACCTAAGTGTGATTTTTGACCCCTTTGTGTGTATTTCCATGGATAGTGCTTTGTATCCTTCTATGGATGTTGTTGATTGTAACATGCCATGTGTTTGCCTCTATGAGTGTTAATCCTTAAAATTGTGATGACATGTTACATGAATCTATGGGTGTTGATGTTGATATTCCAAATGTCAAACTCTTAAAGAAAAAGTTTAAGAAGTTTCATAAGAATTTGAGCAAGTACACTAGTGAAAAGGATGATTTGATTGCTAAGCTCAATGAATCCAATAAATTGGTTGAAAAGTATAAGAAGCTGGCTGAAAATTCTCTTGAAAAGCTAAAAGAGTTTGAATGTTTGAATATGGACTTGGATGTTAAACTTGTTTTGTCTAACAAAATTCTCTTAAGATGCATGCCAAGTGTTTGATTGTTGAACCTATTGCTAAAAAAGATGAAAATATTTGTTACAATCATGTTGTGGTACCCGATTTTGTGCCTATTGTGTGTCCTACCTCAAAGGACAAATTGGTGTACATTCCTCCACACAAAAGAAATCGAAAGGTGGAGAGAAAGACTCTTAAGCCAAAGCCTCCCTTTAGGTCTCAATCTAAGATTTTGGATGGATCTAAGTTTGTTCCAACTTGTCACCATTGTGGTATGATTGGTCATATAAGACCCCAATGTCTCATGTTGAAGAGAGAACAAAACCTTGTTGCTAGATCCCTCCCTATAAAGCCTAGTAGACTTAAACCCATTGTTTGTCACCATCGTGGTGCCTTTGGTCATCTTAGATCTCATTGTTCTAAGTTTCAAGCTCTTAAAAGAATCAAAAGAAAAGAGAAACTTGAGCTTTCTGGAAGTTGTGATATGGAAGCAAAACCAGTTTTGGGGGAAAATGGTAAGTTGTTGAAGAAATTTTTTGATATTCTTACCTCCTTGTCTATGTGCATCTCCGGTTCTCATTCTTCCAACCCTCGTCTCACTTCTCATGAGACACACATTCCAAACAATAGTCCGTTTGGATGAGGAAGGGTTCCTATGATTGAGCTTATGCTTGCTTGGTCCTTGATCTAATTATTTCGATCTTTGTAGGACCCGTCATGCATTAGTTGCTTCATTTTCATGCATTTGTGCATCATGCATCTCTTTATATGCATTGTTTTGTTTTTTATCTTACTTTTATGTCTTTTTTTTTTTTTGTGTATAAAAATCTAAAACCACATAAAAAGTGAAAAATTCAAAAAGTTTGATCGTATATGTTTGAGCACATTTTACATGTGAGTTTGGCCTAGTACCTTTGTACTAATGGCGTAGTGCATTTACGAGCTTAGCTTGTTTTGTATGCACATTTATCTTTGTGGGAAAAATCTTGAAATCTATATGTGATTGTTGTAAATCGATCTTCAAACTTGTCATGAATGATTAGTCAATAGTCTTATTGGTCTTGATACATGCATAAACTTGTGCCTATATCTTGTCCTACATTTTTATGTTTTTGCTTAACGAGCTCATCAAATGTCTAATCTCGAAAAGAGAAATTGAGCTCAATAGCTGTCACACATACTAGTATTTGACTAGGAAAAAAGGAAAGCGACTTGTGTTGAAATGTATAGTGCCTCAAAAAGCCAAAGGCTTATTCACAAAGTTGAAATATCAAAAATTTCAAACATCAATCTCAAAATGAGATGTTTTGTTCAAAATTGATCAATGCTATGATTTGTAAAGAATCCAAATGAAAAGCTTCAAAGTCATGTAATCATATTTCTTGTGGGAGATCATATATGTTCATTTCTATAATTAAGATAGTCCACTTGACTTAGTACTATAGTTGTGTATGACTTGATTGAATTGATCATTGAAACTTTACTCTAGACTAAGAATTATTCCACATTTGATACTCACACACAACATACAAGACTTTGCTCAATGAATGCTTATTTCATTTGTGTGATTGCACATGTTCAAATGTGATGTGTGTGTGCTCAATAATATGTCGATCAAACCAAAAAGATTTTTTTTTCTTTTTGTTTGCTTTTGGAAGTAATTTGTATCACTCATATTTTTCAAAATTTTTCAAGTTGTTTTTGTATGAAAAATATGTTTTCTGGGTGTTTTCGTTATATAAGCTTAGCCAAAAGTTAAAGGGTCCAATTCTCAAGTTTTTCAGCTTTGGACAGAGAGTTTTGCAACTGTTTCGCGAGTAAAATTTACTAGCGAAATACCAGAGAGATACCAACGAAATTTTGCGGGTATGTAACCAGCGAAAATTCTCAGCTTCCCACAAAAATCACCAGATCAACTTTTTAAAGGGCATTTCGCGAGATATTTGTTTTAAACGTCTCACATCCTCTTCCAAACCCCTATTTTAATGTTTTTACATCAAAACCCAACTAAATTAAATTTTTTTTCATCCCATTAACATCTTTAAGGTAATCTTTAACTCTTTTCATTGATTTTGATCCTTAAATTATGTTCTTGGGGGGTTTTATGTTTATAGTTGGGATTTTTTCAAATGGGAGTCGGAAAACTTAATTTTTGTCAATCTTTTTGATTGGGCTTTGTTTTAAATGATGTTTTGCTTTGGATGTTAGCCCCTTGTGGCAAAAATAACATGTATTTAGACAAGATTTTCATATGTTCTTGCATTGTTTAACATAAATGTGTAGTGTGTGCACTCTAGGTGTTTGATAAAATGCCCAAATGACATTTTCTCGCTGTTTTGGACTTTGATGAGTACCAATTTTTAGGGATCACAATAATTATTCATTTTTATCATGTTTTGATCATTGGTGGTATGTTTTATACACTTTGCCCCATGAGTGTTTATTCATGCATTGGTCATGCATCTCACATCACACTAGATGCACCTTTGCTGCACACACTCTAATACTTGACATGTTTTGCATTCACTCATGCTAGTTAAGTCTTTTTAGACCTTTTAGCACATATAACATGTTCTTGTGTCTATGTCATGCCTAGGTCTAATCATGTTCCATCATCCTTAGCATGTCGTGTTTACTTTATGCTTTGTAGCATTTTTTTTGGATGTTTTTGTCTTTCGTTTGAGCTTCATTTTCTCATTCATCTTACACCCCTTATGCATCATCGTTTACCCTTGATGATATCTTCTTTTCTTTCCCTCCTTCCCTCATTCCTCTTGATTCCTTTGTCTATTCGTAACAAAAAGGAGGAGAGTATACCGGTGTGTTTCGCCATTTCTATATGACTTATGTGCACACTCTAAGGGGGATAAATTCTACCTCGTGCACATTCGTAGGGGGAGAAAGCCATAGCGGAGATGCATATACTAAGGGGGAGAAGACAACTTTTTTTAGAAAACCTTGTTTTGCTTTGTTTTACTTTATGCGTGTTTTCTCGTTGCTTTGTGGTGCTTTGAGTTACATTTAGTGTCTATGCTTTATTGCTCTCATTGCATCATGTTTATGTGTTGGAACACACTTGTGCCCATGTTGGATCTTGTATTTTTAATGTAAATACCTTTCATGTTTTACATTGGTTGTGTGTTCTTGTGCCCTTGTTAGATCTTGTATCCATAATGCGAATACTTTGGTGTTTTGCATTTGTTGTGCGTTAGACATGCATATATCCTTATGTCTTTGTGCTTTAATGATTGCATGTTCGGATGATCATTTGCTTTACTATATGATCATTGTAATAATTTTCATATGACTGTTTTGGTGTATGATCAAGTTGCTCATATGTTTCACATCATGTTTACTTGATTGCATTTTACATGTTACATTATACTTGTCCTTTTATTACTTGCTTTACCTTGAGGGTCTAATGTGTTTTTTGCAAGTGTTTCAGGTTACAGTATATATGTTCCAATTGTTTCACAGCTTCCAGATTTAGGTGTTAGTGAGTTTTTCTATTGTTCCCAAACTCACGTTTAAGTCTAGAGTCTGTTATAGGGTATTTTGTCATGGAATAGCCAAAGGGGAAAATTGTAAAGTTGTGATTTACAACTATGTTTTATGTTAGCTTTATCCATGACAAAAAGTGTTGTAATTTCTTTAAATTTTTTCCTTGTATTTTGTGGGATTTTATTGTATTGGATTTAGTATTAACTTGGTGAAGACTCAAGCTTAATTGAAGATCAGTGCATTTCACGTCTAGCTCGTGAGAAGTTCGTGAGAAGGGTTCTTGCGAAAAGGGCATGTGAGAAGCACATGACTGGAAGTTGAAAAGTCGTGTCAAGCTATCAATTTCACGAATATTTCGCGGGTAAGGCCTTCCCACGAGATACCCGCGAAACTTTTTGCATGGAGTTTTTATTTTATTTTTTTAGGTGTAACTTTCTTACCCTTCACTCATACTATATATACGCTTATTACCCATAAAAGTATAAGAGGCCATTCAGAGAGAAAAATCCTGGATAGGTTTTCAACAACACACACACCCATCTTTTAGAGAGAGAGCTACTAATCCTTAGTGAGAAATCATCTTAGCCTCTTCTCTTTCCCTCTCCCATTGTCATACCTTGAGAGGAGATTTGTACCCAAACATAAATCACACCCTTTCAGAGTGTAAAGAGTGTTTTGGAGCTTGGGAAGCTTGGGGGATTTGCCAAAAGAAGTCGGTGAGGCTTGGTGGATACAATCGAATGTATTGCGGGATCTAGAAAGCTAGACAAGACATAGTTCCAAGAAGCCTTGTTGGAGTAGGAGCTTAGAGGGCTTAGGTAGATTGGGTAGATTAGGCTTAGTGGGTCTCTTGCTATTCATGTATCCCCACTTATTATCTAGTGGATCGATTTACCGCTTGGAGGGCAGCGGAGAGGTTTTTTGCCGAGTTCTTCGGTTTCCTCTTCGATAACACATCGGCGTGTTATCTTGTATTTGCATCTCTCTTCCCTACTCTTTTAGCTTTCATTTTACTGTTGTGTTTTGTCGAATATGGCTTAGAGTAGTTGTATTGTTTGTTCCATCGCATTTACTTTATTCCTGACTTAGTTTAAGTTAGAGTAAAATCAACCGAGTTGTATTTTTTTTTAATTTGGGGCCTAAACAGCTCTTGTATTTTTAATACAAATCCGAGCTTTCAGTATCAATATATGTGTTCTTTAATTTTCCTTCTTTACTCTAGGGAAAATATAAAAGAAAAAATAAAACTTATGCAATCTCTCTCTATTAAAGGAACTATATAAACTATTCCTATATAAAAATAAATAAAATCAATAGAGTTGTTCCAAGTCTTTTCTTTTCTTGTTTTTTTCCTGGGGGTGGAGGCACTAGCTACACTATTAGACTTGTTCTCAACCAAAGTTTAGATTTAATTCGTAATTTCCTTGTCTCTCTGTATATGTATAGTATAAATTTAATTAGTCAATGAAAATCAATCAAAGACTTTTGATATGGCAATACTAAGCAATATAAAAATGAGTAATACTTAGTTATTTTCGGAATACGAAGAATGGTGCTATTTTCTCTCATATTCATGGTGGGATCCACTCATTGAATTTATAGCGGTGTCCATCAATTTATTTGATTAAATTATAACATATATATAGGCTCGCCCATGCATGGTCATGAATATTAAAAAGAAAAGCCATGCATCCCTCAAATCTAGGGACCAGATGGGCCTCTCTTTTCTTCATGAGAAGTGAAAATATTTGATCATGCGCTATTTGAATATTTGATCATACATTATTTGAATATTTCATTAAACAAAAGGGCTTCTTTTTTTAAAACTTTTTTTGGTCTTCTAAAAGAGGCCTAATGCTTGCAGTTTTGCCCAACACCGTCGGCGGTCCTTTTCTTTCCCCGGACCGATGACTCTTGTTCAGTACTCCTAACTATTATAAGAGGATGTTTTCCCATCGTTAATAATGTCACATTTGACTTGGTACGTAGAAAAAGCTGAATCTTTTTTCATAAACGATAATCATTATATAGAGGGACTTGGCTAGTCAAGCTTATCCCTGGTTCGTGCATCCTTACTTAGGGTTGTAAATGAGCCAAGATTTGTCGAGTGGTGCATGTTCAAGTTTGGCTCGTCAAGAAAAATCAAAAACTCTAAATTGGCTTAAGTTTGTGACAAGTCTAAAAATAGTGTTTGAGCTTGAGCTCGAGCTCGTGGGAAATCTAAATAGCTTGAGTTTGGCTTGGCTTGGCTTGATTAATTAGTCAAGCCAAACTCAAGCTTAATATCAAGCTCAAACTCGAGTTCAGGTGAAGTTTCTGAGCTTAAGATGCTTACATTATTGAATGCTTAAATTTTAGAAAAATAGAATAGTATATTCATTTTATCATGAATCTAGTCTTACTTATGATTAGCTATTATTCAAATTAATAATTTACATAATTAAATTCATTCATTCATCATTCCTTGTCTACAGCTTCAACAATTATTCAAAATACAATTTTTACATTCACGTTAGATGTTAAAGGACTAGAAAAATACATGTTTGTAACTGTTATGAATGAGAAAATATTAACATATTTCATAACTTTATTTTAGATGATAGATAGGGAATGATCATATGCGGCCTACTTAATCATTTATTTATTTTTAAATGTAACTATAGTCTGAAGTGGTTCTTGATCAATTTAAAGGGAATGAAAAATTTAAGGTAATATAGGTAGTGGTCTCATGTTGGCCATGTCATTATTAAAATATGTGTAATGAGTATATTTAGCTAAGTTGTTGAGAAATTTAGATCTCGGTTGATAGAATTAACAAGTTTTAAACCCAAGTTGTTAATTAGATTTATTATGTATAAAACTTGTTAAAACAAGCAAAAATCAATATCATGTCAAAACCATATGCAGTTGAAAAGTAAATAAGACAAGATATGATGACCCAAGAAAACCAATGAAACAAACTAGTTTCACAGTAAAAAACCTGGGAGGAAACCTTCTCGAAAAACAATTCACTATAGTAAAAAGCAAGTTACAAATCTAGTACAAAACTAGTACAAAACTTTTATCCCTAGACTCTACAATCCTCATAGATGAACTTACAGTAGAAACATTCTACCACTTCAGAACCTCTGAACTCTTCAATATATGAACACCCATCTTTTGATGCACGGATCCCAGTACGTGACTAACTCCTTTGCACGAATCCCAGTACGGGACTCATTCACCAACTTGAGGAAGAAGAATGTTGGCTGCAAAGTTCTTCATTTCATCAACAATGAAGATCAAGAATCACTTGGTTACAAAACTCTAAGGCATAAAGACGTAGTAGCTTCTTTCAGGGAGAATAAGGCATCGGTCTCTTTTTGCATATGTTCTCCTTGTATTCTCTTATATGACGGCCTCTAAAATAAGCCTTATATATGTTTAGGGTTGTGAGAAAAGAAACCCTACACTTTTACATAAGCATGGGCCTAAAATCATATTTGAAATATGAATTTCGTAATTCTTGATAGATACCTCAATAGATAGTATCTGTCGAGCCTCAATAGATAGCTATCTGTTGAGTTTTAATGAATCAGCACTTTTGCACTTGTTTCTTGGATAGATTTACAGGGCTTCAATACTAGACTTGAAGTCTTGTTCTTTGAAGTATTAAACACATCCTAGATCTACCCAAATACAAGTAGAGTGCATTTTGTCAAAGGATTATCCAATTACATAACATGTTGACATATGTTCTTAACATGAATCACATATGTTCTAACAAGCTTTTAATCGAGCAGAGCTTGAATTGTTCATGATCAACTTGGTTCATTTACCGCCCTATAACCTTACTTGTTCCTTTTTGTTTTTTCCCACCCACCAACGCATGTTCAAAAAGTGGCAGACTAAACACTGTGACACATTAAAGTTTTAGACTTTAAAATTGTTGAAGTTAGAAGAAACTAGAATTCGGAGGAATTTTTTTTTTTGGTCAAGAGATTAGAGAAGTCAATTTGAAAATGTTTCTTAAAGGAATTAAAATAAGAAATCATTATTATGAGTATAAAATTTAAGAGTTAGTGACAATTAAGTAGTTGGTCATTACAATCTCAAAAAAAAAAAAAAAAAGTAGTTGGTCATTAAATATTGATTAAACATACACCCTTGGGACAAAATTGAGGTTGGAGGACTTTTTTTTTTTTTTTTTTAAAGTTATATATAGTAATATTTACGTACATTTACAAGAAAATGGGTACATATTTCATCATTACTCCACTAGTAATTAAATAAGAGTAATGCCACCGTTACAAACTATTTTATAACAAATTTACAAAGTGTTGATATGGCCAATCTCTTATTTATTTATTTTTTTATCTAAGTCCATCATTAATATCCCTTTTTCATTTACCAATAATTACTCACCACATAACCAATTTGAAAAAATTTCGTAAAATAGTTTGTATTTCTAACTGTAAGGACACACTTTGAGTCCCTAGCCCAAGGAATGGATGGGTTTAGGCCCAAAAGCCCAATACAATGAATTTGTAGAGAGTGGGTTGGAAAATTGGGCTTTGATGAGTTAGAAAACAAGTGGATCCAGGTGACAAGAAAATGAAGATAGACTGGTTTAAACCAAAGAAAATCGTCCTCGGTACAGTCTGAGGAGATCAGTTCTTATATATGTTCCTTCTCAAGTTTGATTACAAGTTCAACTCTAAATGACAACAGTGTTTGTCTCTTCTTTTTCTTCCCTATTTCTCTAGGTCCTCTCTCCATTTTATACTATCTTCACCTTCTATCTCCACCCTCCACGTGTAGATCAGATTGTTGGTGTTGATCCTTATCCCGTTAGCACTTTCCTAAAGTTTTTAGGAGTAGCTGTAAGGCTGAAAAACCACTGTTCAGGTATCACTTCCTCATTAATGCGGCCAGAGAGTTAGCTACAAAGTATTCAATACGATGGTAGCAACTTTCTCTTTAGATATTTTAGGACTTCCCACTTTCCTGCGTTTCTATGATGCTTATCCGTATCAATAGAATCTCTTGGGAAGTTGCCCTGGATGGCAAGCCACCCCTTCAAACCTCAGCTTTTCTTAGCTGAGGGGACATTTATCCTCGAACCTCCCTTAGGGATCCTTATGATCAAAACTAGCCTCTTCTCTTACCCTGATAATGTGTGCCTCTTCTCGGACTACTTCATGCCCTCGGATATTGTTAGGCCTAACACCCCTCTAACAGCACCTTGAGATTCTTCTTTCTGGATCCTCAGGAAGAAAGGAGGATTTCGATGTCACTATAATTACTCCATGCTCATCATACATCATCTCTGACTGCACATGTGCCTTTTTAACTGCCCAATGCACGCTCCTGACGCTTCGGCACACGAGACATGCTTTCATTAAATTTTTACGGCTCCGTGTTCCCCACGTTCTATGCCGCAATGCGAGTCCAACGGCTGAGGATTTTTCTTGAACCTGGGAGGGAATTTTCCTGCTTGTAACTCTCTTTTAATATAAATGCTGCCCAAATTAATCATTCATCTAACTTTAGCACTCATACACTGAGCCTGCAAAGTTACCCAATCTACTCATGCCCTCACATCTACCAAGAGCCAGTCTGAGGAGACTTTTCTTTTTTGTATAAGTCTTCATAAATCTTTTCATTTATTTTTTCATCTACGTTTCTTTTCTCTATGTCTTCTTCACCTCGTCTCTTCTTCCTTCTCTTTATCTTCTTACTACCTCCAAACCTCTCTTAGGAATGGGTAGATTCGCCTGTTTGGTAGACTCCGAGGAGGGAATAGAGAGCTTTAAAGGAAAGAGGGAGAATGGAATGAAAAAAGGAAAGAGGGAGAAGTGGTAATCCAAATGATTTCCTTTATAGTGGGTGGGATGAGAATTCCTATGGGCACCATTACCAGGGACTACCTTAAGGCTCATAGGTTAGCTCCCACTCAATGTGCCCTAAACATGTTTAGAATTTTAAGGAGTATAGATGCCTTTAATGAGAGAATGGGCTTAAGGCTTACCCACAAATATGTCAACTGAGTCTATAACCTCCATCACCTAAAAGGGCAAAGGTACTACCTAAAGTCTAGGTACCTCGAGGTTAGGCTCATCCAATACCTCCCTGATTCTAACAAAGGCCTAAACAAGGACTTCTTGATCGTAACAGGGGAGTGGCATGATGGCCTCCCCTGCTCAAGAGAGAGGGGACACCAGGTGGGGCTCTAGGTCTAGGTTGATTATTTCAAAGTCATCCTCTTTTCTTTTCCTTTGGTTTGTGTTTGTATATGAGTTTTCCTTTGATTCGTGCTATTTTCTGCTAATGATGTTTTTTTTTTCCCTAATGGTTTTGCAGAGAAGAATGTTGTTGTTCCCAATTTTAGTTTTGTCAACCAGCCAAGTTTAGACAAAGATACTAAAGGCCGAGGTGTTTGTCCATAGTGACGGTCAGCTCAGAGTGGCACATCTAATCCTCAGCTATACCCTCATCTCCAAAAGCTACCAGGCGTCGAAGTGCATAATCAGAGCAAAAGATCCACGCCTGCACTGAATAAGTGTTGCTGCTCCAGGTTTTCTCATCACCGGTCCTATCCCAAAAGGCACTCTCACCACCGATCCTATCCCAGAAGGCATACCAAAGGTAGCACTACCATTCCAACACGCTGTTAGGAAAGAGGCAACTTCATCCCAGCCTTCAACTCAGGAAGAGGAAGGGGTCGTTGAAGTTTCTAACTCAAAGGAAAAATTCGCTATCTGTGACTAGCCCCAACCTTCAGAGCCTCAAATTAGCGACCCTTGCCACCTCCCTTCGGCCCAAGTTAGCAGCATTCAAGAAGATACAATAGTTCCTGAAGTGATGGGGATACAACGCAAACCTCGAGGCAACTTGATGGAAATGATGGAGTCCCAAGTTAGGAGTAAGGCGCCCAAGTCTACTAGTCAAGCTAAACACCCTTCTCTCCCCACTTCCCATGATACTCAGCAGGAAGCTGTAGATAAAAAGAGAAAAAGGGAACAGAGAGGGAAGGACGTGGTAGAAGAAGGCAGGGATGTGTCCTCCATGGAAACTAAGCCTCAAAGAGGGGCCAAGGTAGCTAAGACTACCCAAACTAGGTCACAAACTGATGTGGTACTTGGAGATAGAGGACATGACCTCCGTACTAGGGTACCAAATTGGAATCCCCCCTTAGTGTTGGATGGTTCCCCTCTCCTTGCAAACTTCACCATTAGGAACCCTCAGTAAGGGAAGGCCAAGTATGTAGCAGATGCTGTAGAGCAAGCTTTGCTACTACCTAACAGCATGACCGAGCTTAGGACCCTGAGGAAGCATAAGGTGTTTCTAGGTTTGAAGAGAGACCTCGCCAAGGTAAGTTATTCAAGTTAAGTTTGATGCTTACTTGTTCATTTTTGCTCACCTTTGTTATCATTACTTTTATATATATATATATATATATATTATTATAAATATATATATTTTACTTTGCCTTTACTTACTTGTTGTGTTCCCTATGTAGGTTGTCCAAGCCGCTTTCAGGGTTGAGGAGCTGGTAGATTATTTTCACTGGAAATACAAGGATGAGGAAGGAAGTAGGATTGCTACTGTTGAGGCCTTCAATGTGGCCGAGAAGAGCATAAAAGAGATGAAAACCTAACTCTTTCAGTCCGAGAATGAGAGAAAGAGCGCAGAGGTGGCATTAGAGGGGGTGGAGAGACAAGTTGAAACCCGACGTAAGTAACTTTGCTGAATTGAGAAGGACCTTACTGCTATTGGGGAGGAAATCAAAGCCTTGAAGAAAAAACTGAAGGATGCTGAGAAGGCCAAGGACTAGGCCGAACAGGACGGCAATAACGTGGGGGTAGCTGAGACTAAGGAGGCCTTTAGGTCTGAGGTGACGGGGGTGTGTAGCGTGTGTTGCCTCTAGGTATGGAATGAGACCCTCAACTAGGAAGGGGTTGAGGCCTCCTCTGCACTCAGAAGGGCAAAAAACATATACTACCCCCTGCAATCCGAGCACCAGGCTCCTCAGCCTCTTAGAAGGATACTGCCCCCAACATTGCAAGCCCTACCTCAAAAAGGGGCAGAGCAAACTGGCATACTTGAGAAGGAGCAAGAAGCCCCTAAGAACGCCCCCTCCGAGATGACAAAGCCCTCGAATGCACCCAAGGATTCTTCCAAAAGAGGGGTGGTTGCTCAGAGCCATAAGTTGACTCTGGTAACCCTCCCCATCCCTGCCAAGGAAGATCTGAAGGGAAAAGGTGTGGCATCCTCAATAGCAGCAACCACCTAGCCTGCCAAGACTCCAAATGACAAGCTTGTAATAAAGATGAAGTCATGAGTTGTCCTTCTTTTGTTGTTTTTTTTTTTTTTTTTTTTTTTTGAATTTGTAATACAAGTAGATCTTTTGTAAGTAAATTGCCTTTTTCTAAGGCACAGTTCAATGAAAAATATTTTTTTTCTTCTATAAATGTGATACTTGTGTCTTTCCCTTGTATAGTTTCTGTTTTACTTAACACTTAACTAACATGACAATGAGATATGACCCCATTTGGTTATCTGCATAAGTGGTGATACAATTACCACACCATCTTGGCTAAAAACAGAATAGATTAAAAACTACTAAGTCTACAACATTATTAAAACATACCTTTAACTTCAAAAACCATACACCACAACAGAGCACTCATCCACATCATTCCTAATAAGCCTAATGGCCATGAGGAGATAATAAAATATTGATCAGATAACAGATATATTTGAAGTACTTACAAATGATTTAAGTGATGCTCATGAATTCCCATTTGTTTAAGTCACTGTTGTGGGAATCCTTGCCATTTAGCATGGATGGTTTTATCTGGGACTTAAATAAATAATGGAAATTACTAATTTACCTTGAGCTGATGGTTCGAGGAACCATAAATAATTCTGGTTCTGTTTAATATTTAGAAAAATGATAAAAAATATCAATTTACCCAAGGTTTGTGGTCCGAGGAGTTAGGCATAACCAAGTTTCTGTTTGATACATAGATAAGATAATCTGAAGTATTAATTTACCCAAAGTAGATGGTCTGAGGATCCAGACATAACTAAGGTTCTGTTTAACTCTTAGAAAAATGATGAAAAATATTTACCCAAGGTATGTAGTCCAAGGAGCTAGGCATAAACAAGGTTTTGTTTGATATTTAGATAAGATAACATGAAGTATTAATTTACCCAAAGTAGATGGTCCGAGGAACCAAACATAACTAAGGTTTTGTTTAACACTTAGAAAAATGATGAAAAATATCAATTTACCAAAGGTATGTGGTCCAAGGAGCCAAGCATGACAAAGATTCTGTTTGATACTCAGATAACATGAAGTATTAATTTACCTAAAGTAGATGGTCCGAGGAACCAAACATAACTAAGGTTCTGTTTAACATTAAGAAAAATGAAGAAAAATATCAATTTACCCAAGGCATGTGGTCCAAGGAGCCAGGCATGACCAAGGTTCTGTTTGATACCTAGATTAGATAACATGAAGTATTAATTTATCCAAAGTAGATGGTCCAAGAAACTAAACATAACTAAGTGTGAGAGACCACGCCTCCGGCCCGTTTTATAATGTGTTGGGCCAAACCCACGTGAATGGGTGGAGTCGTGTTATTGCCTCTCAAAATGGAGGTTCGACTGATTATATTTTCCCCTTTAGATCAAGGGTTTTACAATGGAGTCACCACTTATTAATTATTAGAAAAATAAGAAAACCAAAATTGAAAAATTCCTCATTTTATTAATTTTCAATTGAATTCACATTGATCATAGGAAAATTACATGGCTTTGGTCCTAGATACAATCTAATATAAAGTACATGGCTTTGTTTCCTAGTTACAATCTAAAAATTGAAAATTACATGGATAAGCATTTGATCTACTAACCCTTGATCTAAATTCGGAGGCTATGTTACAAGATGGGAAGGTGTTAGGCACTCACCTTGCCCGGTAAAACCGGTCTTCTAGACTATGGTGGCCAACATTCATATCATATCATCCAATATGTCAATCAATTTGCATGTTGAATTTAATGTATGTGCATGTGATGAACCCTGATTTAATTTATTAAGCATTACATTTGGATTGAAAAATAAATTCTAGTGAATGTGCGTGTATGGTGACATTCTAGATTCAAGAATTTAAAAGAATTATTAAACAAACATATTTTTCATGTTTTTGATGTGGATTTAAGATTGAAACTAGTATTGTGCATGAACATGTGATGAACAATCAAGAACATGTGAATAACATATAAGAATAATTAAGAACATTCAAATATATTTAAATGAATTTAAATGATTATTATCATGCTTTAATCTTAAACTCTCATCATGGCAACACAAAAAATAATTAGGGAAAAGGATTATACCTTCATGCAAGATCCATATGGAGGATGATGAGACTTTTGAGGGAGGTCCTAAGGGCGGAGGAAAAGAAGAGTTAGGAGAGGAAGAGTGAGTCTCACTCAATATCTTAAGTATCAAGAAGACCAAGTTATGACAAGATTACTCAACTTCCTAGAACTCAAGAGAGGAGAAGAGAGGAGGGTTATTTTTTTATCTTAGAATGAAGGAGAGGGGGGGTTTTTATAGTAGTGGTGGAGGAAATATGAATGGAAGGTCATTAATAAGGGTTAACAAAGAATCATGAACCTAGACCTCATTTTAGCCTTGGGGAAAATCTAGAGCATTAAATGTAGAGATTGGTGGGAGTGTGGAGCAAGCCAAAATTCGGTTTTCCCGTAGCTGCTGTATCAGCCTGTAGAGCAAACTTCGAAAAATCATATCTGACTCAATTCTGATCGGACTTGTCTCATTCTTGTGCTCAAATTAAAGCCCTGAATGTCTAGTTTCTGGTACAATTAACTTCATTCACAGATTCAAAATATTTTGAGAGATATCGATGAAATAGTGAGCAGATGTCATTTGTTAGAAAATGGTTTCAGCACAATTAACATTAATGGGTCCCAAATTAGTTTTCAATTAACATTAATAGGCTCCAATCACTCCCATTTCAAACTTAATTAGTTTCAAATTTACCCTAATTAAAAGATAATTGCACAAATTACTCATTGAATGATTTAATGTTTAACTATCTAGTTAATTAGGTGTGTGCACCCTACCATAAAATGTAGTCCTAACGAATCAAATTATGACACATCATTGATTTGAAATTGACTATACATAAAACCAATTGAAATCAATTGTTCATAATCACATATGGTCGGACTCAATTTGTGATAGTGCATCTTAGTCATTAAAACTTGGTTTGATGATAACTTTCAATCTGGTGGTCTGATTAGGGCTTATGACCAGTCGATTTGATCGTTACAACATCAAGATCATTTTGGTGAAATGAGATTAAGGATCTAATGACTAGAATCAAGATGCATATTTTCAAGGCAAAATTACCCTTTTACCCTCCAAGTGAGGTTAAATATGAGTTGCAAAATGAGATGTCAACAGAATGCCCCTCATTGACAAATCTTGAAGAGCGAATGTCAATGTATGAAAAAGACACCTAACTTTGCAATCAGTATTTAACCATGGTGAATGCAGATAAGAATATGAACCGTCATGTAGTGGATGAAAATGTGGATCGAATCTCTAGGGAGATTGCCAACGTACCTCTTGGTGAGAGGATAGGTTCGAACGTAGTTTATACATGTAGCCTTTTTTTTTTTGGAAAAAAAAATGAGTACAAGACATGCTTACCAGTGGTCATGACAAAATGAGGATTTTAGTCGTGATCTTGAATTTTGGACATGCTTTCCAGAGGTCCGATGGATTTGAAGTTTTGGACGTGCTTCCTAGAGGTCTGTGGATTGGAGTTTGGACGTGCTTCCCAGAGGTTCGATGGTATTGAATTTTGGACGATGGATTGAAGTTTGGACATGCTTCCTAGAGGTCTGATGGAATTGAAGTTTTGGATGTGCTTCCCAGAGGTCCGATGGATTACATTTTGGACGTGCTTCCTAGAGGTCCGATGGATTTAAATTTGGACGTGCTTCCCAGAGATCCATTGAAATTGAATTTTGGACGTGCTTCACAGAGGTCCAATGGAATTGAATTTTGGAAGTGCTTCCCAGAGGTCCGTTGGATTGAAGTTTGGACGTGCTTCCTAGAGGTTCGATGGAATTGAATTGTGGACGTACTTCCCAGAGGTCCATTGAAATTGAATTTGGACGTGCTTCCCAGAGGTCTGATGGAATTGAGGTTTTGGACGTGCTTCCCAGAGGTCCGATGGATTGAAGTTTGGATGTGCTTCCTAGAGGTCCGATGGAATTGAATTTTGGACATGCTTCCCAGAGGTCCAATGGAATTGAAGTTTTGAACGTGCTTCCTAGAGGTCCGATGGATTGAATTTTGGAAATTTTTAATGAAGATTTGTTCATTGGAGATTTTTCCTTTAAAATATGGTTTTGGAGATTTTTCCTTTTGAAAATTTGTTCGTGGAGATTTTTCCTTTGAAAAGTGGAGATTTTTCCTTTTGAAGATTTGTTCATGGAAAATTTTCCTTTGAAAAGTGAAGATTTTTCCTTTTGAAGGTTTGTTTGTGGAAAATTTTCTTTTTGAAGATTTGTTCATGGAGATTTTTCCTTTGAAAAATGGAGATTTTTCCTTTGAAAATGGAGATTTTTTATGAACAAAAAATGAAGAAGATGAAGATGGACTAGAAATGATGCAGATTTATTCATGAGGCAAGAAAGATGAGAATAACTTTGGCTGGAAGTTGATGTGGATTGCCGGATAAGTCCTTGCTTAATTCCTGCAAAAAGATAATTTCAATTAGCAATGGGTTTATTCATTGAAATGAATTGGAAGTACTTACCCAATGCCCCTAGTTTGGGGCATATTCCATGCTTAGATTGAAGCTGAATTCATTTGATGTTGTGACCATTGGGAAACATGAAAGAAGATCATGGTTTGCCATCCTTGGTTCCTGTAAAAAGGCTTTCTTTCTCTAGCTTGTTAGAAACCAATTATCGTGAAAACATTTTTGGCCAATGCCCCTAGTGTGGACATGCTTGCAAAAAAAAAAATGGATTGATGCCTCAAATGAAAACATGATTTCATGCAAAAAGGACATATCTGTACACAATATAAATAGGCCAATGCCCCAAGTTTGAGCATGCTTGATGCAAAACAAATGAGCTTAGCCTAACATGCACCCAAACAATTTTGTCACATTGTTTTGAATTTGTTCCCCAAGATTTTTGGTGATTGGGACCGAGCCTTTGAAATGCTGCCTACGTACCTCTCTTGTAGAGGATCAGGTCAAGACGTAGTTCAAGAACTGGATTTTGAAAAAGAATGATTTTTTTTTTTTTGTTGGTGAAAATGAGATTTCTCTTTCTTTCTTCTTCTTCTTCTCCTCCTTTTTTTTTTCCCCTTATGAACACGAGGTGATCCCTTGAACTACAATTTTGGCAAATCAAAGTGTTTAAGAATCAAACAAATCTCTTTGATTAGGAAGTATCAAGATCATTAAACTCATGTAATCAAATTTGCTTCTTCCTTTTGAACATTGTCAGATTGAGTCTCCAAAGGCAATCAAGAAATGAAATGTGATAATATTTAGGAATCACATTGTTGGGTGCAAACAAGGAGAGTGCTCTAAGTTTGAAATTCTTTTGAGAATTTTTCTCCTTGGACATATCTTCCAGTTGGGTTTGACAATTTTAAGCATTTTTCCATTTTAATTCAAGAGAAAATAATATTAGACTTTAAGATGTGTCTACAACTAGCAAGACTTCAAAGAGGTCTTTACTCATGGGTTGTAATGTAGGCTGGGTTTGGGTTATGAAATGAAAGATATAAAAGGCTCAAAATTCCCTATGATGTTTCCCCCAAGTATGCATTACTCAAAAATCAAGTATTAGAGGAGTTTTCCCATTTCTTCTTTGCCATCTTCTCACTAGTCTTCATTGGTCACTTGTATCAACATTTGTTTTTATACTCATTCATCTTGAATCATACCTCTAGATTTTCATCTTGTAAAATTCTTCTTTTTTTAGGTTGCATCCTCAAGTTTCCAACTAGGTAGGATTTTCCAATTTTTCCTTTTCTTTGGCCTTAACTTTTGCCTAGACTACCCTTTTGGGTTTTCAGCCTAGCGGGCGTTTTTTTTAATCTCTTGATTGAATGAACTTTTGGGGACCTTTTTCCTTCCTTGTTTTTCTCAGCTTAAGTCATTTTGATGCACTCTTTAGACTTCTTTCCTTGATGTACTTGCACCTTTCTATGTTTGATAAATCTTTTCCTTTTTTGATGAACCTTCTTTAGATGAATCTTGTATTCCTCTTGGCATGATGAATATTAGGCTCTTCAAACTTGATGCACACTAGAATTTCAATTCTCTTTCCTTGATTGAATGAAACCTCATTTGTCTTTGATAATCTCTTATCTTTAGCTTAATGAATTCTCTACTTATCTTTCATGTCTTCTAGGAGAGATTTATCAATTAGCTTCAAAGTTACAAGGTTGACTCCTCCTCAACATGTGATTAAAGCATGCATACTTTGGTTTTTCCCACCCTAGGTTTAGATTTTAGTGGGTTCATGTAAAAAAGAGGCTAAGTGTTTAAAGGCTCAAATGGGTTAGCAATGGATAATGATCATTCTAGGTATTAGGGAATAATCTTGTTTAACCAAAGATGGCCTCCTATCCTTGGTAATGCTTGCTTGTAAGCACAGTGACTTAAGCTCTTTTACTAAATTCATCTTAAAAGAAAAAGTATAAATGCGCTGATGTTGTGAACAAAAGAGCTTTGAAAATTGGATTGAGTGCATGGATTCTTGGGATTTTATGATGGATGGATTCATTTTAACTGCCTTTTAAGACCATTTCTTCATATATTCTAAGTCGAGTAGCAAAAGTCTTTACATGGATCAAATGAAATTAATCATTCCTTATTACAAGTTGATTGCTCAAGCCTTTAAGCATCAAGATTTAGAAAATGTTTTGTCTAAGGGATCCTCATGTACCATTTTGAAAAGGAGACTTCTTTTTTTTTTTTCTTTTTTTTTTAAATCTTGAAATCCTTGAAAGAAAAAATTGGGCCTTTTGAAAAAGTCACTAGGAAGTTCAATGCCCCTAGTCCAATTTTCTTTTTTGAAATTTTTTTTTTTTTTGGAAAGATTTGGAAATCTTGATTATCTTTTTCTTTTGTTTATTTTATTTTGGTAATGAACAAAATGAAACAAAAACAAGCATAAAAATGCACCAATCAACAACAAACTCTAACTAAGCACCAAAAAAAAAGTTTTTGCTCAACAACTTGTGGAATTGAACTTAGGCAAAGTCTGATCGACCAGCGGATGAAGGTGGAGAGATGACTTTTGCATCAATTAGATTTTGAATGGCATGTCTTAGGTTGATGCACTTGTTTGTTTGATGGCTAGGTTCTTGATGATATTTGTAGAACTCATGTGGCTTGTACTCTTTTGGCAGCAGGCTTAGATGAGGGCGAGGGTCAAGTGGGTTGAGATATTCCTCAATTTTGAGCCTTTCAAACAATTGGCTCATGGGTATGTGGAGTTCACTGAACTTCCTTTGAGGCCTAGGATTGGTAATCGATGATGCTTCCTCAATGGTGGTGTGGGTTGCCGCTTTCTTAGAAGTGTATCTTCCTTCATTGACAGCATCTTCCACTTGAGTACCAGCTATGATCAAGGATTTAAAGTTGGGAAAGTATTGGGCAAAGAGATGTTTGTGGTATATGGGCAACAAATTTTTCACCACCATTTGGATTTGCTCTTCTTTGTTGGGCCTATTTCTCATTTGGGCTGCTTTTGCCCTCCATCTTGTGATAAAGACTGAGAAAGTTTCCTTGGGCTTTTGCTTGGTTGTCTCCAAATCATGCCTAGTAATGTCCATTTCTATATTGTATTTGTATTGCTTGTAGAACTCATTGGCAATGTCCTCCCAAGTAGTGATTCTAGAGTCTTCAAGATTCAAAAACCAACGAAGAGTGGCCCTAGTAAGTGTGTTTTGGAACATTTGGGCCAAAAGTTCTTCAGTAGCTCCCAAGGGTTGGAGGGCCCTTGCGTACATCTTCAAATGAGCTTTAGGGCAGCCTATTCCATCAAACTTGTCCAAGCTTGGCATCTTGAATTTGGTGGAGCTCTTACTTGTGGGAAGAGAGAAAGAGAATGGAAGTTCATGGCATCTTCCTTCTACCGAAACTTTTGAAATAATTGTTCCATTTGATCCAAACACTCCTTCAACTTTTTCTCACTTTCAGTCAATTGTGGGCCTTGAACTTCATCATTTTGGAAAGTGGTAGTATCTTTTCCTTTGAGCTTTTGACTTAAAGTGTTGAACTCTTCATGAAGTTAGGCTTCGCTCGCCACCAAAGTATTGAACAATTCATGGAAGTTGGTCATGGGCTCATTTGATGTATTCTCTTTAACCATGGCTACAAGAAATGAGTTTGGGTTGGCAAATGAATTTGGCGATAAGCTTGGTTGACTTGATCTGGAACTTTAAAGGCCTGCACCTTCACTTGATTGGGCTGGCACTTGGAAAACTGCATGCACACATGTTATATTATCTCTAGAAAAACAAATTAGGCCTCCATGGCGAGTAGGCTTCAAACACAAGCATTTGGGCTTAGGTTCATTCATAGCATATAAGGTTCAAACAATTATAATGGGCTTAAGCGTTGAACTTGGGCTCATCATGGTTCAAACAAGGGCCAAACATATGCATAATGCAATGTAATTTACATGGCTCGACCTAAAGGTAGGTTCTATGGGTCATTACAACATGGGTAGAAGGTAGGTTAAAGGTTCCCACAATCTAGGACGTCATACCTCCCAACTTGTGACACCAAGAGCGCCATGTTGGTCCAAACGGTACATTTTGTCCCTATGAACCACCATGGAATAACCATGATGATTCTTGTCGCGGTGGGTGGTAGGTTCACCACTGGGTATGTGAGTCTCAAGAAGACCACAATCCACGGATAATACTACCGGGATTCCGGGCTAGCACACAAATAAAAGAAATTTCATTCAAGCAAATGATGCATGACATGCAATATAATGACATACTAGACGTATTATACATAAAAAGCAATAAACAAACAATAACATGGTTGGCCACAATAACCTAATTGAAGCTTAGCCCTCAATATCCCCAGCGGAGTTGCCACTGTGAGAGACCGCGCCCCCGGGCCATTTTATAATGTGTTGGGCCAAACCCACGTGAATGGGTGGAGTCATGTTATTGCCTCTCAAAATGGAGGTTCGATTGATTATATTTTTCCCTTTAGATCAAGGGTTTTACAATGGAGTCGCCACTTATTTAATTATTGAAAAAATAAGAAAACCAAAATTGAAAAAATTTCTCATTTTATTAATTTTCAATTGAATTTACATTGATCATAGGAAAATTACATGGCTTTGGTCCTAGATACAATCTAAGATAAAGTACATGTCTTTATTTCTTAATTACAATCTAAAAATTGAAAATTACATGGATAAGCATTTGATCTACTAACCCTTGATCTAAGTTCGGAGGCTATATTACAAGGTGGGAAGGTGTTAGACACCCACCTTGCCCGGTAAAACCAGTCTTCTAGACTATGGTGGCCAACATTCATATCATATCATCCAATATGTCAATCAATTTACTTGTTGAATTTAATGAGTGTGCATGTGATGAACCCTAATTCAATTTATTAAGCATTACATTTAGATTGAAAAATAAATTCCAGTGAATGTGCGTGTATGGTGACATCCTAGATTCAAGGATTTAAAAGAATTATTAAACAGACATATTTTTCATGTTTTTGATGTGGATTTAAGATTGAAATTAGTATTGTGCATGAACATGTGATGAACAACCAAGAACATGTGAAGAACAATTAAGAACATTCAAATATATTCAAAGGAATTTAAATGATTATTATCATGCTTTAATCTTAAACTCTCCTCATGGTAACACAAAAAATAATTAGGGAAAGGGATTATACCTTCATACAAGTTTCATATGGAGGATGATGAGACTTTTGAGGGAGGTCCTAAGGGTGGAGGAAAAGAAGAGTTAGGAGAGGAAGAGTGAGTCTCACTCAATACCTTGAGTCTCAAGAAGACCAAGATATGACAAGATTACTCAACTTCCTAGAACTCAAGAGAGGAGAAGAGAGGGGGTTTTTTTTTGTCTTGGAATGAAGGAGAGAGGGGGTTTATATAGTAGTGGTGGAGGAAATATAAATGGAATGCCATTAATGAGGATTGACAAAGAATCATGAACCTAGACCTCATTTTAGCCTTGGGGGATATCTAGAGCATTAAATGCAGAGATTGGTGGGAGTGTGGAGTAAGCCAAAATTTGGTTTTCCTGTAGCTGCTGTAACAGCCTGTAGAGCCAACTTCGAAAAATCATATCTAACTCAATTCTGATCGGAATTGTCTCGTTCTTATACTCAAATTGAAGCCCCGGATGTGTATTTTCTGGAAAAATTAACCTCATTAACAAATTCAAAATATTCTGAGAAATATCAATAAAATAGTGAGCAGAGGTCATTTGTTAGAAAATGGTTTAAGCACAATTAACATTAATAGGTCCCAAATTAGTTTCCAATTAACATTAATAGGCTCCAATCACTCCCATTTCTGACCTAATTAGTTTCAAATTTACCCTAATTAAAAGATAATTGCACAAATTACTCATTGAATGATTTAATGTTTAACTATCTAGTTAATTAGGTGTGTGTAACCCTACTATAAAATGTAGTCCTAACTAATCAAATTATGACACATAATTGATCTCAAATTGATTATACATATAACCAATTGAAATCAATTGTTCATAATCACATATGGTCGGACTCAATTTGTGATAGTGCATCTTAGTCATTAAAACTTGATTTGATGATAACTTTCAATCTGATGGTCTGATTAGGGCTTATGACCAGTCGATTTGATCGTTACAACATCAAGATCATTTTGGTGAAATGAGATTAAGAATCTAATGACTAGAATTAAGATGCATATTTTCAAGGTAAAATTACCCTTTTACCCTCCAAGTGAGGTTAAATACGGGTTGCGAAATGAGGTGTCAACACTAAGGTTCTGTTTAACACTTAGAAAAATGATAAAAAGTATCAATTTACCCAAGGTATGTGATTTGACGAGCTAGACATGACTAAAGTTCTATTTGATACTTAAATCAATGAGAAATGTAACGCCTAATGTAATAAGCAATATTTGACTGAAAAGACTTTCATTAATAATAATACATTCACAAGTTATTTACATTCTAAGGGTGTGGTACAACATTTTCATCTAAATATTCAAGATAATAAGTCCCTATTCCAACTAACGAGGTAATGTGATATGACCTTTCCCAATTGGGTCCTAACTTTCCCCATGATGGGTTCTTGGCAGTACCTAAAAACTTTCTTAATACCAAGTCTCCAAGTGTGAGTGGCCTCAACTTCACATTTGAATCGTACCCCTATTTGAAGTTGTACTCATAGTACGCTAGCTGAACCATTGCACTTTCTCTCCGTTCTTCAATCAAGTCTAAGCTCTTTTCTAACAAGCCATCATTGTTGCTCGGAGTGAAAGAGCTTGTCCTCAGTGTTAGGAACTCGGTCTCGAGAGGAATTACAGCCTCAGCCCCATAAGTTGTAGAAAAAGGGGTCTCCCTAGTGGACCTCAAAGGTGTAGTACGATACGTCCATAGAACGTGTGGCAATTCTTCCACCTATTTCCCTTTGCATCATCCAGCCTCTTCTTGAGCCCACTCACTATAACCTTATTAACAACAGCTTCAACCCACTTGGTGAAGTAATCTGTAATCAGTAGTCATCTCTTATTCCCTACTGCCTTAAGGAAAGATCCTATAATATCCAAGCCCCATTGAGCAAAGGGCCAAGAGCTAGATAGAGGATTAAGGACACCCCCTGGTTGATGAATGTTTAGGGAAAATCTCTATCATTGGTCACATTTCTTCATATACCCTATGCTTCCCTCTACATATTTGGCCATCAATACCCTTGAGTGAGTGCCCTGTGAGACAAAGACTTGCCTCCTATGTGGCTTCCACAAATCTCTTCATGTAACTCTTCTAGGAGTATTTCAACTACTTCAAGGTGTATGCATAACAAATATAGTCTAGAAAAAGAGCGTTTGTACAACTTTTGGTCCTCGGATAGCCAAACCGAGGAGCCTTTTTGCATACTTTGTCAGCCTTGGATTTACCCTTGGGCAAGATGTCTTCCTTAAGGAATAGCACAATGGAGTCCATCCAGCTAGGACCAACCCTGATCTGATGAATACGGACTGCTTCTCCCTCCACCTTAGTAGATTTACACAAGTCTTCAACAAGAATAACACGCGGTAGGCTCTGTGTCGAGGACGTTATGAGAGTGGGCAGAGAATCAGCATGGGTGTTTTTACTTCTTGGGATTTGCAATAAGGTAAAAGACTCAAACCCTGACTGTAAATGCTTGTCTAGATTTAAATACTCTTGCATTCTCTAAGAACATCTCCACTAATTTTCCCTTTGTTTTCCGAACCATAATCATTCCTACCAGTAGAGCCTCATACTCAACTTCATTATTGGTGGCCAAGAATCCCAATCTTAGGGATTTCTCAATAGTGATCCTCTTAGGAGATACCAAAACTAGCCCCACTCCAGATTCTCTTTGATTCGCTGTGCCATCAACATACACTTTCCATGATAGAGGTTCCTTCGAGGAGATCATGCCAACTGATTTTTTATCCATGTTCGGCCTCTTGGCATTCTCCTCTAGTGAGGGCTCAGCAAATTCAGCCACGAGGCCGGCAAGGATTTGGCCCTTTATAAAGGTACAAGAAAGTAGTTGATATTAAAAGCCCCTAGAATTGTACCCCATTTGACAATCCTTCCAATGTAATCAACACTCCGAAGAAGTGATTTAAGAGGAAGTTGAGTCAAAATAACAATTGTGTGAGATTGGAAATAGTGAGGGAGCTTACGTGTAGCATACACCATTGCCAAAATGGCCTTTTTCAATGGTAATTAACAAACCTGTGCCTCATGTAGGGATTTGTTAACATAATAAATTGGCCTCTGCACACCATTATCGACTCGTACCAGCACCAGGCTCACCGCATAGGAAGCAACAACAATGTACGCAAACAAAACTTCTTCCACCTCGGGTCTGGACATGATAGGTGGCCGAGAAATGTATTCTTTCAACTGCTAGAAGGCCAAGACACACTCCTCAATCCACTTAAATCCCTTCCACTTGTTCAACAATTGGAAGAAATGTTTACACCTGTCTGATGATCGAGAAATGAATCGGTTCAGGGCAGTAGTTATCCCCAAGAAATTAATCTGGTCATGATTGACTTCAATTCCTTGATGAGTGACCATGTATCCCAAGAACTTTTCTGAACTAACACAAAAAGAGTACTTAGAAGCATTAAGGCGCAGATTGTGTTTCCTCAATATCCCGAAGATATTCCCGAGGTCACCAACATGCTCAGACTCTATCTTACACTTGACTACCATATCATCTATATAAATCTCAATGTTCTTTCCTAACTATGGCTCAAACATCTTAGTCACCATCTAAAGGGCATCACTTTGTAGTGGTAATTCTCAATAGGAGTAACAAAAGTTGTCTTCTCTTGGTCATCCAAAGCCAGAGGTATCTGATGGTACCCTTGAAAGGCGTCTAGAAAGCTCATCTAAGGATGGCCTATAGTGGCATCCACCAACAGATCTATTCGAGGCATAGGGAAAGGATCCTTGGGGCAATCTTTATTCAGATCTGTGAAGTCCACACATACCCGCCACTTTCCATTCTTCTTTTTCACTACCACCGTATTGGCCAACCACTCAGGGTAGAACACTTCCTTAATAGCCCCAGCCTCTTAAGCTTGTTCACCACCTCTTTGACAGCATCAGAATGCTCTTTAGATGAGCGCTGAGGTGGTTGTTTCTTAGGGAAGACAGCCGAGTTGACATTTAGGTGATGGAAAATGAAGTCTAGGTCTACCCCAAGAGCTTCATAAGTATTCCATGCAAACACATCAATATTCTTTCTCAAAAACATGATCTGCTTCTCCTTCTCTTGAGGAGGCAGTTGAGCTCTGACCTAAAAAAACTTCTTCAGATCATCATCTATAATAATTTCCTTTAACTTCTCACATTTAGGGGCTTTTCTAACACCACCTCCATGGGTATGATCGGAGTCCTTGATTGCTATATGCCTTTTCAACAGAGGCCGAGGACTCAGCTTCAGGCTGATGCATAATTGCAGCCACCATGCATTGCCTAGCCATGGATTGGCTCCCAACCAGCTCTTCAATCTAGTCCCCCGACGGATATTTCACCTTCAAATGTAGAGTTGAAGAAACAGCCTCCAGGGCATGAAGCTAGGGTCTTGCCACAATGGTCGTGTAGGGAGAGTAAGCATCCACCATGATGAAGTCCCCTTCCACCACCTCTGAACCTGCTTGCATGGGTAGTCTAATCTGACCCCTTAGAATGACAACTTTCCCGTCAAAGCTTACCAAAGGTGAATCATAGGTTGTCAAGCCCTCAGGCTTTAAGTTTAGCCCTTTGTATAAGTCAGGGTACATAATCTCTGCACCACTGCCTTGGTCTACCAACACCCTCTTCACATCATACCCTCTTATCCTAACCGTGACCACCAAAGCATCATCGTGTGGCTGTATAGTTCCAATCTTGTCCTCTTCCAAAAAACTCAACGCCAGTCGAATCTCCACTTTAGCCCTCTTCAACTTAGAATTAGATTCCTCGGCAGGTGGCCGAGCTATAAACATCACTCTAGAGGGACGAGAACCAATTCTTCCAGGAGTAGCAAAGATGACATTAATCATGCCCAAAGGAGGCCTTGAAAGAGTGTTCCCCTAAACCCCTAACCTTGCATGGTCTCCCTACCAATTGGGCTGATATAAAAACTATTTTAATCTTCCATCTCTGACCAATTACTCCAAATGATTCCACAGAATCCTGCAGTCCTCAGTGGTATGTCCTCGTTCTGGGTGGTACTAACAATGAAGACTCTGGTTGCACCTCATGGGGTCTCTTCCCATCTTGTTTGGCCATTTGAAGTATGGCTCATTCTTGATCTTCTCCAAGATTTGATACTGGCTCTCGGAACATCGTGTTGACAACCTGAGGAGTTGTAGACCCAGATTGCCTAGCGAAATCCCTTCGAGATTTGTTATTGTTGTATCTATCCAACCTGATATCCTTCTTGTCCTGAAGGATAACCTTAGCCCTTCCTTTCCCCTACTGCTAGTCCTTTTCAACCCACTTGTACTCGTTAATATGGTCCATGAGCCGATGCACACTCCTTACAAGCTTCTTGGTCAAGGACTTTCTTAAATCACGCTTGGTGGGCAAGCCGACCTTGAAAGTACTTAGAGCCATGTCATCAAAGTCCCCATCGATCTCTTTGAACATCTCTCAGTATCTGTTCGAGTACGTTTTCAGGGTCTCCCTTTCTTGCATGGACATAGACAACAGGGAATTTAAAGACTGAAGAACCCTACTACATGTAATAAAATGAGATCTAAATGCCCGGATAAGTTCCTTAAAGGAGTTAATATACCTAGCTCCCAGGCTATTAAACCACCTCATCGCGATTGGCCTCAAACTAGATGGGAACACCTTGCATATCAAGGCTTCATTCTTGGAGTACACAACCATTCTCTTGTTGAAGTGGCTCACATGCTCCATAGGGTTTGTTCGACCATTGTACATAGTGAACGTTGGTTGAGTGAATCACCAAGGAAGTCTACCTCCCTCAATCCTGCTCGTGAAAGGTGATCTGGAAATCTGATTGAGCGCTCTACTCATCGCATCACTTCCCAAACCTTTGCAGGATGGGCGTTTGCCCCTGTGCCCAAGGTGATAATCATCATCACATGAGAAAGACTCACTTGGAGGAGTCCTTAATCTAGGCCTATAACTATCATCATCATCAAAGGGAGACTCTGAACTTGGAGGAGTCCCTTTCCTTTGCTTACGGTGTAGCTCCCTCCATAAATGATCTATCTCCAACTGCATGTTCCTAGCGTTGGCTTCATAAGAGACGTGGCCCCTACCTTGAGACTGGCTCCTACTAGTATGGGTGGTATGTACACTTCCCTCACAGTCCCTTCTTCGCTCAAGATGGAGGAAATGATCTTCACGTTAGGACACCCTAGGCTGCTTGGTTTGGACCTAAGCCTACCATGATTGATTGTTAAACACACCACAACACTAGAATTTTCCATAGACGGTGCCAATTGTAAGGATGCACTTTAAGTCTTAGCCCAATGGATGGATGGGTTTAGGCCTAAAAAGCCCAATACAATGAATTTATAGAGAGTGGGTTGGAAAACTGGGCTTTGATGAGTTAGAAAACAAGTAAAGTGGATCCAGGTGACAAAATAATGAACATAGACTGGTTTAAACTAAAGAAAACCATCCTCGGCACTATCCGAGGATATTAGTTCTTACATATATTCCTTTTCAAGTTTGATTACAAGTTCAACTCTAGATTGCAACAATGTTTTTCTCTTCTTTTTCTTCCCTATTTCTCTGGGTCCTCTCTCCATTTTATACTATCTTCACCCTCTATCTCTACCCTACACATGTAAATCAGATTGTTGGTGTTGATCCTTATCCCATTAGCACTTTTCGGAAATCTTTAGAAGTAGCTGTAAGGCTGAAAAACCATTGTTCAGGTATCACTTCCTCATTAATGCGGCCAGAGAGTTAGCTACAGAGCATTCAATGCGGTGGTAGTAGCTTTCTCTCTAGATATTTTAGGACTTCTCGCTCTCTCGTGTTTCTGTGATGCTTATCCTTATCAATAGAATCTTCTAGGATGTTGCCCTGGATGGCAAACCACCCCTTGGGACCTCGACTTTGCTCAGCTGAGGGGACATTCATCCTTGGACCACACTCAAGGATCCTTATGATCAAAACTAGCCTCTTCTCTTACTAACATAAACTCCCCTGATAATGTGTACCTTTCCTCAGACTACTTCATGCCCTCGAATTGGGCTCCCGGCCCAATATAGACATGGATAAATAAATAAATAAATAAATAAATAAATAAATATATATATATATATATATATATATATATATATATATATATATATATATATATATATATATATATATATATATTGCTAGGCCTAACACCCCTACACTAACATTATTCATTAAATAAACAACAAAATTGAGGTGGGAGAATTTAATATATTCAGAAGCTAGCTGGATATTGGCTTTCAAAATTTACATTTAGAAAATTTAGAAGTTATAAAAGAATCATTTAGAAAATTTTAAAACGTTCATTTATTTGGCTCTCAAAGAAATACTTTGAATATTAATGGTAGATCTGCGCAAGGAAACAAATGATTGACAAACAAAAACACATTTTGATTTAGCATGTAATACATAAAATATCCTCCATATTTAAAAGTTTATGTATGCAAAAAAAAAAAAAAAAAAAAAATCTAAAAAAATATGAGGCTGACAAATTAAGTTGTCTTCCCGCTGATCAATAAATCTGGTATTTTCATATAAAAATAATAATAAATAAATAAATCTGGTAAGACAAATATTATATTCTTCACTTGGGTACAGTGGCGGAGTCAGAATTTGAGGTGGGGGGGGGGGGGGAAGATTAAAAACATAAGATTAAAAGCAAAATTTATCAAAGATATCTCAAGTTCAAATACCACTATTCTCATTGTAAATTATGAATTATACCAAACAATAGTTTATAAATAGGACCCACTGAGCATTTTGTTTTTTGTTTATAAAAATATTAAGACTTTATGTAATGAAAATAAAAAATAAAAACATTGCTAGTTTAATAAAACTTGGATATAACGCTAATAACATCTTCAACCGACTAAGCTCTCAACTGATGGAATCTTGGCCATAGATGACTTTGGCTAAAACCAAGGGACTTACCTTTGAATATGAAGCTAATACATAAGATTTAGAGGATTAGAGCATATCTTGTAGGCTAACAGGGTATCCTCTAACTTCACTTTACATTCAATGCTTTGAATAACTAGGAATGCCAACTTGAAAGCACCCTTGTTACACGGCTTTGAAACAGAGTGTTTGTCAACTTCTAAAACTATGCAGCAATAGCAAAGTCTCAGGAACCAATGGATTAGTCAACAAGAGTCCCTCATATAATTGAATTCTAATTATTAATTATTGCTAAAGATCAAAGTTCCGTGAGTCATAATATTTTATCAAAAAAAAAACACTCTTATGAGTCCGTTATTATCTGCTAGTTCTTCTCAACTTGTCTCTTACAAAGGGAGGGCAAACTTATCCAAAAATATATTAAGGGGGCAAGATAGCGTTAGACTCCTACATTAAAAAAGTTTTTGGGGGAGGTCAGGGGGGGCACTTGCCCCCCTTCGACCCCCCCTGGCTCCGCCCCTGCTTGGGTATAGTAAATTGTCATGGAAAACACATGGGATAGCCTGTACTTTTTGCAACTTGTATTTCTATCTATTCTATGTTAACATAAGAACAGCTAATTAATTAAAGAGTCTAAAATCTAACGATCGCCATTGTCACTAGCCCGTAAGACAATGAAAACGTACTTAACCAAAGGGATCAAGGTGAGAGTGTAAAAAATCATAGAAAGAACACCCAAAATGTCATCATTATGGTTGATGGCGTTTGTGAAGGTGGAGGAATTATTGGGGCTTTACTTAGTTTTTTTTTTTTTTGCTGTTGTCAATTTTACTTCGTAATTTTTACTATAACATTAATGAAATATAACATTACTGTTTATATAGTAAGGTATTATAATTTATAACTAAATATTAATTATATAGGGTCCAATATTGTACTGACGTCCCATAATATTAAAGATTTGATTGAAATTGAAAGAAGTATGACTGAAAAGTAAGGTTTTCTCCCTTCCCTGAGGCAGTAGAAGTGTGTTGGTCCCTTCATTGGAAGGAGAGTTTGTTCTCAGGAGGTAACAAGTGTACCTTCCGAGCAAGTGGGTTCTTTGTTTTTTCGGGGTTGTTGGGAAACATTTTTTTTTCTTGTTTCACCTTGAAATTTGCCATGGAGGAGTTAGCAAATCAATGGACCAACTTTTCTCTTTTAGAAAAGGAAACTGTTGGATTCACACTATCAAAAGAACAACGTATTGGTGAATTTTTGCTAGCTGCTCAATTCCTTACTCCACGTTTTCTAAATATGGAGGCCATGGCGTGAACTTTCAAACAATTGTGGAGATCTACAAACGGGTTCACTATCCGAAACCAAAATGATCACCGAGTTCTGTTTGTATTTGATAACCCCAATGATATAGATAGAATTCTCAAAAATCAGCCTTGGAGTTTCGATAAACATCCGGTGATGTTGCAGAGGTACAATAAAGATTGTCCGGTTCGCGACTTGGTTTTTTCAAAAATGTTATTTTGGATTCAAGTCCATGATATCCCAATTCAGTACATGACAAAGGAAGTTGCAGAAAACTTCTGTGACATCATTGGGGAAGTGAAGAAATCAACAGATGCAGTAACCGATGAAGGTGGACATTTCATTCGGGTGCGAGTGATGATTGATATTACTCTGCCTTTATGCTGAGGTAGGGTTATTACACTAGAGAATGGGTCAAAATATTGGGTCCAATTCAGATACGAGCGTCTGCCAAACCTCTGTTTCTAGTGTGGGCGTCTGAATCATGTGGATAAGAATTGCGAGCTATGGCTGCAAAGCAAAGGCACACTAACAGTGGATCAATAGCAGTACAACTCCAATCTGAAGGCTGCACCATACACATCTAGTGGAAGAGATGTCATAGTGGTACTTGGTTTCTACGAGATGAGACATCCATTCACGAGAAAAGAATTCCAGGTGGCAAGGGAAAGATCGGAGATGAGGGCGAATAGTTCAGCGAAGAAACAACCGGAGATGGCTCAAGCGAGCATGGAAACCGATGAAGGTATTAATTCAGATATTAATGCCAAAGATTTACCCGTTACAAATGAGGTGACCATCAATGCTATGTTACCTCCAGAAGTTGTGATTGAATCAAATTCCCCAATGGTTGTAGAGGTACCAACGGATACACGAAGTAATGGGGAGGAGAAAAATAAGGAACCAGAATTAATCTCGAACTCATTTACTTCCAAGAATTTATTTGATATTCTTTTTTGATACAAGATAGAATTCTACTCTAACCTAATCTAAGTGTATATGTGTGTAAAACTCCCTCTCGGAGACTTGAACCCCGGCCCTTGCCGTCCACACTCCACAAGCACTTATACTTGTAGAGTGATCATTGCACCAAGGGTGTGCGGTGGTTTTTATTTGATATTCAGATTAATGAGATTGATGCAGAGTTGGCTAGATATGTTGAGGATCCGAGTATTAAGGGTAAAGCAATGAGGGTAATTAATGGGATGAGTAATTTTGAAGTTCCTAATTTGGCTCCTCCAATCAGTAGCAAGGGTTCCCGTAAATCAACAAATAACCAAGGAAAGTTTTTTCCTGACGTGGCAGAAACTTCTAATCATTCTCAAAGCTCGGCAAAACCTAATCCTAAGTGTAAAAAAAAAAAAAAAACCAAAAACGTTGACAAAACAAGTTCACAAACCTGCACAAAAAACACAGGTGAACAAAGAAGAGAATGGGCTGAGATGCAGGAAGAGGAGGGGGGTTAATCATCTGGAGTTACCTTCAAAGCATAGATTAGTTTCAAAAGATGATGGAGTTGCTACAATTTCAATGGTGGAGGCTATACAACAGCCCCACCAATCGCAATGAGTTGCTTAGTGTGAAGCTATTGTGGGCTTGGGAACTCATGTTAGAGAACGAGCTTGCAGAGATGGTGCAGACAAAAGATCCCTCCGTTGTGTTTTTAGCCGAAACATGGGCAGATGAAAGAAGGCTAAAATATGTGCTACGGAAGATACAGTTTGAAAATATTTTCATCGCTCCTAGACTTACTAGGGGTGGTGGATTGGTGTTGATGCAATTATCAACAGAAATAAGGAGGATGAATGGAAATTTATCGGGTTTTATGGCGAATCGGAGACCCGCAAGAGATTAGAATCTTGGGAACAAGTTAGAAGTTTGGATTGAAAATTCCAACTCCCTTGGCTTTATGTAGGAGACTTCAATGAACTAACAAGGGCCGATGAGAATGTGGTTTCATTGATCTAGGCTACTCAAGTTCGAAGTTCACATGGAGGAAACATTTTGCTAATGGTCAATCAATATGGGAAAGGTTGGATAGGGCAATGTGTACAAATGACTGGGTACAACAGTTTGGAGCAACAAAGGTATTTCATTTAAATAGCTCTACCTCTGATCATATTCCTGTATGGATTGTTCCAAATGGTCTAGACCCTCCACCCTTGTCTAGACCATTTAGGTTTGAGGAGATGTGGTTATCGGATAAGGGATGTGGCCATACGGTGGAAGCTGTTTGGAGAGATGAATTCAATTGCAATGCTGAGGTTCAAGTGATGAGGAAAATTGAGAAGTGTGGGAAGGATTTAACTCAGTGGAGTCGGCAACACTTTGGGAGTGTTAGGCGAGAATTGAAAGAGAAGAAAAAAACAACTAGAGAAGGCCGAATAGGTGGCTATGCAATTAGGCAATAATTTTCAGGTTAGGGAGTTAACAAAGGAGGTACACGATTTGATGGATAAGAAGCATAAAATGTGGAGGCAGCGGGCTAAAAATTTTTGGTTGATTGGAGGGGACAAAAATACAAAGTACTTTCATAGTAGGGCAACTCAGCGGTGTAGGCAGAATAAAATTTTAGGCATCTTCAACTTGAATGGGGTGTGGGTTACTCAACCTAACTCAATTGCAAACAGCTTCACAAATTACTATAAGGGTTTGTTTACATCTTCAAACCTGGTCATGGAGGAGGCTGCCTTGAATTCGGTTCCAAAACTTATCACTGATGAGATGAATGCATTGTTGTCTCAAGAATTCATGCATTGGGAAGTCCAAACAGCCTTGAAGCAAATGGCCTCATTAAAAGCGCCAGGTCCTGACAATATGCCCCCTCTATTCTATCAAAATTATTGGAGCTTGGTAGGTTGTGATGTCACAAAAACAATTTTGTCCTACTTAAATACAACCACCCTTCCCCATCCCCTTAACCATACTTTCATCACTCTTATCCCAAAAATAAAAAACCCCTTGTCTGTTAATGAATTTCATCCCATTAGCCTATGTAATGTCCTCTATAATTTTTTTTCAAAGGTGTTAGCCAATAGATTGAAAATAATATTGCCTACTATCATTTCGGAACATCAAAGTGCCTCTACAAAAAACCAGTTGATATCTGATAATATTCTTGTAGCCTTTGAAACTCTCCATAGCATGAAGTTATTGTCACAAGCCAGTAGAGAAATCCTCATAAAAGCTGTGGTGCAAGCAATCCCAACATACATGATGAGTTGTTTAATGCTTCCTCTGAGTCTTTGCCATGAAATTGAAGTTCTAATCCGAAAGTTTTGGTGGGGACAAAGGGGAGACTGAAGGAAAATTCATTGGATTAAATGGGGCGACATGTGTGACCCAAAGGCAGAAGGCGGGATCGGTTTTAAGGAATTATCGCTTTTCAATGAAGCTCTACTAGGCAAGAAAGTATGGAGGCTGCTGCATAATAAAAATTCTTTCTTCTATAGAGTTTTTAAATCAAGGTTCTTTCCAAACCGCACAATTATGGAAGCCAAAGAAGGTCATGGTGGGTCTTATGCATGGAAGATCATCTTGAAAGGCATGGGTGTTATTCAAAGGGGGGCGAAATGGAGGGTGGGAGATGGAGAATCAATCAAAATTTACAAAGACAACTGGCTGCCTACTGCTTCCCTTTTTGGTGTACATGGCCCTATACCATCATAATTTCAAAATTCCTTAGTAAGCTCTCTTATAAACCATCAGACTCGCACTTGGGATTTGGAGGTATTATCCACTGCTCTCACTCCATTTGAAGCTGACTTGGTTCAAAAAATCACTATAAGCTGTGGACAATCAAGGGATGTTCTATTTTGGCTATTTGTGCAGTCAGGCATTTACTCATTCAAGTCAGGTTACTATTTTCTCAAGTCTGAAGCTTGCTCCACAGCTACACAAGCTCAAGCTCTGCCTGATCATCCCAAGCCACCTTGGAATTGGATTTGGAAGCTTAATCTGCCAAACAAAATAAAAAACTTCTTATGGAGAGCAACTTGTAATGCATTGCCCACAAGTTCAAAGTTGGTCTGGAGATGCATCATCAACGATCCAATCTGCTCTTAATGCTCAAGTCACTGTGAGGATGTTTTGCACGCCCTGTGCTCCTGTCTAACTCGGTCACAAGTGTGGGAAGAAGATCCGCAATGGAGCTTCAGACAAACTTCAAGGTATTCTGATTTCACACAACTTCTCTTCATGGTATTGGACTTAGCATGCAATGTGGAACTATTCGCTACAATCACGTGGACAATCTAGTTTAGAAGAAACAAAATCAGATTTTCACCACTGGGGCTCTCTTTGGATCAGGTTATGCAAATAGCAGTTAACTCATTGCTAAAGTTTCGGAAAGCGTAAACACCAGCTGAGCCAAGGGCAGCACCTCCAAGTGAGAGCTTCAAAATAAACTTCGATGGGGCTGTCTTTAAGGACCAGGACAGGGCAGGGATTGGAGTAATTATTCGAGACAGCCACGGTTTGGTAATGGGTTCAATGTATCAAGTAATTCCTTTCCCTCAAACTATTGTGGAGCTTGAAGCTTTGGCGGCATTAAAAGCACTCAAGTTTGCTACAAATTTGGGATTGATTTATGTGGTTCTTGAAGGTGATTCAGAGATTCTTATGAATGCATTGATGGATAATTATTGTTAGCCTCTTTTGGTCTTTTGATCCAAGATATTAATTAAGGCTTATGCTGAATTTTTTCGATGTATTAGGTTTTCTTATGTTCGTTAGGAAGGTAATATTATAGCACACAACCTAACTAGGCATGCATGTCATGTCACTAGTTTTTCAATGTGGATGGAAGATGTCCCATCTCACATACTTGTTGCTTATCAGGCAGATTTGCCTATTGCTGAATAAAAGAACTTATTTCTTTCTCCCAAAAAAAAGGTATGATTAATGTATTAAATCACAAAACTATCATTCTAATTATTTACTCAAAAAAAGATATGTTAAAAATTAAAAAAGAAAAGAAAAAAAGAAAAAGAAGGAGAGCTTGGAGTCACCGTGGCCATGACGATGACCTCATACGCCGCTGGATTCGATGTCTAAGGAGTCGTATCTTCTCGACTTTTTCCACGAAAGTTTCTTTCCTTTGAGTTGTTGAGAAACTTCTAGCTCCTCCTGGCTTTCTTCGCGATTATTATCTTCTAATACAACCACATCATCGTGAAACATTTCCATGATTGCGGTCGACATTTCTATAAATTTATATATCCTTTTCCCCTATCTCTTAAAATTCTTATATGGAAAAGTCTCTTTTAAACTCACATACATAACATTTACGAGCTAAAAGAAGATATTAGAAGTGAGAAGGATCGTCGAAGGTGTATGGGCATGATGAGGCCTCGGGAGGTGTTAGTTTCCTGTATTTATATCCAAAGGAGGAGGTTTCCCCCACCCCCCAAAAGCTAATTAAAAAACCATTGTTGACGTTCGGCTTGAACTGCCACAGCCCAGTTCCGTCATAATTACGACCGACCTAATTTTGGAGCCACATACCATATAAGCACCTTTAGCTAAGGCAATTTTAGTAGGAGAAAATCTTGCATATATATATATATATATCTTGTTCCAAAAAAAAAAAAAGATTTTAATTAAAATAGTGAAATTGTGTTATGAAAATACAATTTTTTATAATTTTAGATAAAATTGTATTTTCAAAACACAATTTAAGTCCACGTGGTAGTATGTGTATGACTATGGTTGTCAAAATCACGATCTGGATCGTAGGATCATACGATTTTATGATTCCACCTCACTAAAACGTTTAAAATTGTACTAGAATTGTAAAAATGGTAAGATCGTATGGGATCCTATTGATCCTACCAAAAACATAAATTTTGGTTTTTTTATGGGAATTTTTTTTTATGAAGGTTTAAGGGTTTTATTTTTCATGTTGTGATGGTATGACTTTTTATTTTATTTTTATAAAATTATGTTACCCTAAGCAAATTTTTTTAATTTCTAGTTCACTTGTAATCAAAATAAATGAATGCTTCATCATTTCTAAATGAAAAATTTGATGTTGGCTTTGTTGCCTTTAACCTATAATGTTATTAAATTTTTTTGATCAATATACTAATTTGTGTTCTAATATTTCTAAAATATTTTTTTATATATAATTTTATCAATTATGCTTGTATTTGTATATTGATTGATTTTTTTTTTTTTTTAGTATGCTCTTTAATTGTTGCTGAGTGGTATAACTTGAATAGTTGAGTGTGAAATTTTATTTTGATGTCTTTTGCAATTTTAGTATACAAATATATATTGTCTACATAGATGATAAAATGGATAATGATGATTAGAAATTTAGGATGGTGGTTATAAAAACCTTAGAATGTGAATAATTAAATATTTACTTCACCTTAATATTCATCTTGCTTTTGGATTTCATATTGTAATTAGCTAGTTTCCATTTGCTAACTTATTTTGGACTTCAAACTTGGAACATAAAACTTGGAAAATATTTTCCATATGTTTTGATAAATATTTTGGTATTTGGTTGCTAATTAAATATTTATTGAACTTTTTAAATACATTTGGCTAAAACTTAAATATATTTGTTTCGTTAATATAGACTTAGCAGTTTATGACATGCAAATTACATCATATGATGCAAATCTTAGTTTTCTTATGGATGAATTTATAATTTACGTGATTATTCAACATATAAAGTCATTGACAAGCCAAAAATGTATTGACCCCTTGTGATAAATCAATTGATTAATTAGCCAAGTTTATTAATTAATCAAATTAACATGCAAACGTGTGGTAGCACAAACAAATCACGAATAAACTAAAGTGCAGTAAAAAATAAATTGACACGGTGATTTGTTTACAAATAGGGAAAACCAACACGGCAAAAACCCCATTGGGTGATTTTAAGGTCACCACTCCTGAGAATTCATTATTATCAAAACAAGCGGTTACAAGTAAATGAATCCCAGTACCTTATACCAACCTACAGTTGAACCCTTACCCCAATACCTAATTGGACTTGTTCTGTAGTAACAATTTCTCCTTGTATTGCATTGCTTCTAGTGCGTGAATAACCAATTGCGCAGATCCCAGTACGCGACTTCAATCACGAACTAGAGAAGGATTGTTGGCTGCAAAGTTCTTTAAATCATCACATGATGAAGATCGAGAAGCCCATTGGTTACAAAACCTTGTGGTGCACAAATACAGCAGTTTCTTCATAAGAAAGATGAACGAGGGCAAACTAGGTCTCCGGCTACAATTTGCTCTTGTGCAATTGTGCTCTTGGCTATGCGTGTAACCTAATATAGCCTTTAAAATAATCCTTATATATGTTTAGGGTTGTGAGAAAAGAAAGCCCAAACATACAATCGCAGATTGGATGAAAAATAAACTCGAAAATCTGAGTTTCATAAATCTCAATAGATACCCTATCTGTCGAGCTGCTGTCGAGCCGCTGTTGAGCCATGGGCTAGAACAACTCTTCAAGTCTCAATAGATGCTAGCTGTCGAGCTTTAATGAACAACACTTTTTACACTTAAATCTTGGACAGATTTGCATGGCTTCAATACTTGGACTTGAAACAAGGTTCTTTGAAGTATTAAACACATCCTAGATCTATCCAAATACAAGTAAAGTGCATTTTGTCAAAGGATTAGCCAATTACATAAAATGTTGACATATGTTCCTAACATCAAATCACATATGTCCTAACAGTTATTATCAATATGTTTTTTGCTTTAAATCTGAAAATATGTAGGATCTTACGATTCATAATTCGATCTTACAATTCATAATCTGATCCTATGATCTACGATCCCTCCTACCTTCAACGATCCTACGTAGGATCCCGATTTTGACAACCTTGTGTACGACGGATATATCGAATGTGTGATAATCATCACCCTTTTGGTCATAGGGGAAAAAAATCCTTTATTCTCGCAACTGCTTCTTGTCTTATCTCTTTTATGAGAGAGAGCTATGGTTAGGGTTAGGATTTCTTGAGAGAGTTCTTATGCCACTATTGTAACCTTCCTATTTTTATATAGAAGTTTTTTCTCTATTGTTTTTGTGTGGTATTAGAACCCACTCTGGTATGCGGCAAGGTGGCAAATTTATCAAGTTCCTTTTTAACATATGAAGCGAGGACAGATCCTAGCCCCTTTTACAATTGGATCAAAGATGTGGATTATGCACTTGGAGCCCACACAAGTGTGCATTACACAAGGAAATTCCATAAAGTCCACATAAAGATGAGCTTTGAAAATGGCCTAACAAACTAGTATTTCCAATGGTGCTATATCATGACATGCGAGAGGTTCCCATAAAAATGTACATATTGACTGATATCCATGGATGAGTGTACGAGGTTGACATGTGGTTCCCATAGATGGCGTACAAGAGGCCTATGGATGACATGCTACTAAAGGGAAAAGCTCCTAGGCAAGAGGGAGCTAATAAGACTTGTTTATGATCCACAAAGAGGTCTAAGATCCAACAAAAAGACAATGACTTACATTTGAAAAGGAGATTATAGGATATACAAGTGTAAATGAACTCTCACATTAAATAATAATCAAGAGTAAGTGGTTAGTTACATTATAACATAATTGGGCTCACACTCCAAGTTTAAACTTTTGGATTAAATGATGTTCCTTTATTTTATATGAACTACTCAATTGAAACCTCGTTAAGGTGTTATCTTCCTAATAAAACTAAAGATTAAAAGAGAAAAGACCTTACCCCTTTTGTTTTTCACCAATAATAAGAAGAATGTAGGGAATTAATTGTTAATAATTACCTATTACTTAGTTTGAGTTTGTAGGGAATTAACAAGTCTATTGGCATATATAAGTGTAAGTAAATTTCCACATTGAATAATGATGATGTTAGGGACATATTTTATGTAATTGGCAAATCCTTTTACAAAATGCACTTTACTTGTAATTGGGTAGATCTAGGATGGGTTTAGGACTTCAAGAAACATGTTGTTCAAGTCAAGTGTCAAAGCCATGAAGATCTGACCAAGAAACAAGTGAAGAAAAGTTGTTCATTAAATCTCGATAGCAATCTCGATAGAATGACTTCTATCGAGAATTAAAATCGAAGCTCGACAGAAGCTCAACACAAGTTGTTTTTGTCGATTCTTACGAAATCATAATTTCCAAATATAATTTTTTGGCTAAGCTTATGTATTTGTGTAGGGTTTCTTTTCTCACAACCTTAGATATATATAAGGCTTATTTTAAAGGCCGTCACATATGGTATATATATGCAGAAAATGACCTAGTGCCTTATTCTCCTGGCAAAAAGTTATTGCGTCTTTTGTGCCTTAGGGTTTTGTAACTGATCTTCATTGTTGATGAAATGAAGAACTTTGTAACCAACAACATTTTTTTCAAGTTACTGGAGTTAGTCATGTACTAGGATCCATGCATCATTAGTTAGTCATGTACTAAGATTCGTGCAAAAGGGTAGTGTTCATATATTGAAGAGTTCAGAGGTTTCGAAGCGGTAAAAGGTTTCTGCTGTAAGTTCATATATGGGGATTGTAGAGTCTGAGACAAAGGTTTTGTACTAGATCTGAAACTTCACTTTACTATAATGAATTGCTTTTCAAGAAGGTTTCCTCTCAGGTTTTTTTTATTGTGAAACTAGTTTATTTCGTTGGTTTTCTAGGGTCATCATATCTTAGCTTATATACTATTCCACTGTGCATTATTTTGATATGGTATTGATGTTTGTTTGTTTTAACAAGGTTTATTCATAATAAATCTAATTAACAACTTGGGTTTAAAACTTATTAATTCTATCAACCGGGGTCTAAATTTCCCAATAAGTGGTATTAGAGTGGGCACACTCTGATTAGGTTTTAATATTTGCTGTGTGATCCATTGACTCCCGTTGTCATGGAAACTCTTGATTATTTTGATTTGCATGATTTTGTGTTGAATGATGATGATGATATTCAAGATGCCTATTGCAAGCTTTATAATTTTTGTATGAAATCTCTTGAATATTCTACAAAATTAAAAGCTAATTTTAAAAAGGTCAAACTTGAAAGAGATGAATTGATTGCAAAATTGGATGAAGCTAATAATTTGAATGAAAATTTTAAAAATCAAATTTCATCTCAGGTGGACAAAATTAGGAGTTTGGAAGAGCAACTAGTTAAATCTAAAACCGAAGTTGAAAAATTAACTAGTGCCAAACTTGTTGTTGAGCCTAACTCAAAAGAAAAAGATTTTTATATTCCTCCATTTAAAAGGAATAATGAAGAGTTGAATGCTAATACTGCTATGATAGACAAAGCTAAACAATCTAAAGTTTCTAAACCTATGTCTAAAACTCCTCCTAGGTTGAATAAAAATTCTGAATTTGTCTCCACTTGTCATTATTGTCATATTGTTAGTCATATTAGGCTAAATTGTCCTAAGTTGTCAACCTCTAAGGTTAGACTTCATTCTAGGAAGCCGAGTAGCTCTAAAATTACTCATGTTTGTCACCATTGTGGTGGCTCTAGTCATACTCACCCTAATTGTTTCAACTTGTTTTCTCATAAGCGAGTGTCCAATAGGTCTCATCCTTAGTATAAATATTCTGTACCTATTCTTGGTAAGTTATTAAAAATTTTAAACTTTTTAACTCAATTTCAAGGGAACTCTAATTCATTTATGTCCTTTAATAGTCATACTAGGACACATGCATTTTCCTCTTCGTGGCTAAAGACTTGTGCTGTATGGGTGAGAAAGGAGCCTAAGACTTAATTTTTTTTTCTATCTATCCTCTACTTTAATTCTTTCTATCTAAAGTTGGACTTTCTTGCTTGATTTCTTATTTGTTTTTGGAGTCATGTTTTCATGCATCTGCATCTTTCTTTCATGCTTTCATATTGTTTGTCTGTTTTTGTTTGGTTGTTTAGTTTTAATTTTTTTTTTCAAAATAAAAAGCAGAAACAAATACAAAAACAGTATGTGTTTGTGTATTTTGGTACTTGTGTATCTTGGATGGCCATTGAAACAAAATTTCTAAACATTGTATCTCTTATAACTTAGATGAGAATCGCAATGCACAACTAAGCTAGTGAGTTTTGTGACTCGTGGTTGTGATAAGTATGATTAAGATTGTCTCTTATATCTCATACTCATATCACTCCTTTTGACAGAAAGAACTATAAAATCCTAAGAGAAAGGCATAAGTAACCATCACACTACTAAAGCCCGTCAATCATGTATAACATCTGTGTGCTTCGGCATAGCAAAATTGTGATGTTTCGGTTTACATAATTAAGTATTTCTTTTCTCTCTTATATGTCCATACATGATATGTTCAAAAAGAAAATATGCAATGAATATAAAAGCAAAAAGAATCAAAATGCTTTTAAACTAATTGTAAGCGTGTTTCTAAGAGATGTGGGAGTTATATGATGTACCTCAAAGGTAATAGTCCCTATCAAACAGATATGATTGTGTGTGAGTGTATTAGATGTTCTCATATCTCAAATCGTTATAATATGAGAAACTTGTGCACACTTGTTAAGTTTTCAGACACAAGACACAAATTCTTTGCTACTTTTGATACATGCAAAAGTACAATATGATTTGACCATCACAAGGGATACATGTGTTAATATATGCTCACTAAACTGTCTTAACTTGTTTTTGAAATATAAAATTGGTTAGACTTGTTTAGTGTGTGTGTGCTTTTGGATCTAGATGTTTTGCATCTTGTTTGAGTTAAGTTTTGAGAGCTTAATGTGGTGCTTGGATGTTTGGTTGAGTAGCTTGATTTATGCATGTGTTTTTCCCTTCTTGAAAATCCTCTTCTCTTCAAGCTCAACAACTCCTCGACACATCCTCAACAGATATCCTTTCTATTAAGCCTTCTTCTTATGGTCTTGATAGATTCTCGACAGCTTCTCGATCCATCGTGGAAAAATTTTGAGCTCTCTCTTTGCTTGATAGATTCTCGGTAGATCCTCGATCTATCGAGATTTTTGGGTTTTCTCTCGATAGTAGCTCGACAGCTTCTCGATTTGTCGAGACCCTCTAGCATGAATTTTTTTTCACATGTTTTACATCTTTCTATTATCTTATCATCCATAGCATCTTGTTTCATTACTTTCACGCATTTATATGGAGGCCTTGTGCCCCCTTGATCATCTTTATGTTTCTCGGGTGAAGTTTTATAGTTTCTAGTACCCTTTGTCAATCATGACAAAAAGGTAGGGGGGAAATGTGGTTTCTTTTTAAGATTCTATATGTTAGGGGGAGAAATGCATGCCTTTGTAATGGGGAGTTGTGTTTCATCTTGTTAGGGGGAGTGTTTACATTCTTGTTGTTTTAAGAGTTTCTTTTAGCTTCTTGTACACCGGTCTTGTGACCATTTTATTACATACATTGTACTTTATCTTTCATATATGATGATGATGTATGTTTTTCTTCACCAACCTCTACATGTGTTATTTCTTTTCTCTCTTTATACATATGTTTTTTTATATGACCTAGTGTCTTATTCTCTCTGCAAGAAGTTACTGCGTCTTTTGCACCTTAGGGTTTTGTAACCAAGTACTTCTTGATCTTCATTGTTGATGAAGTGAAGAACTTTGTAGCTAACATCTTTTTCAAGTTGCTGGAGATAGTCATGTACTGGGATCTGTGCATCATTGGTTAGTCATGTACTAGGATCCATGCAAAAGGGTGGTGTTCATATATTGAAAAGTTTAGAGACTCTGAAACAGTAGAAGGTTTTTGCTGTAAGTTCATCTTTGGGGATTGTAGAGTCTAAGGACAATGGCTTTGTACTAGATCTGAAACTTCTCTTTACTATAGTGAATTGCTTTTTGGGAAAGTTTCTTTCTAGGTTTTTTTTACTGTAAAACTAGTTTGTTTCATTGGTTTTTTGGGGTCATCATATCTTGTCTTATTTACTATTCTGCTATGCATGATTTTGACATGATATTGATGTTTGTTTGTTTTAACAAGGTTTATTTATAATAAATCTAATCAACAACTTGATTTTAAAATTAATTAATTCTATCAACCAGGGTCTAAATTTCCTAACAGATGAGAATAATGAGTGGTTAATATAATATAATGTAGTACATACCCACTGAGTTTAGACATTTTAAGTTAAAGTATGTCTTTATATATTAGATTAATTATCCAAAGAAAATTTTGTAGAATTATCATTAAGAATATCATCAAATATTATTTTCCTTGAAGAAAAAGTTGTGTAGGAGTCCAGACTTCATCAAAATAATCAATTTTATTAAATTAAGAGGTGTAAATTCCCTCAAAATAACTAATAAAAATTAGTGTAGCTAACAGGTGGTTAGATCCAGACATATCGAAGCCAGGTTTTAAACAATAAAGGTTGTAAGTTGTAACACTTGGTAAAAGAGATATACTCTTTAATGGCTATTCAAACAAAAATACGTTAGTAAGATGGGCAATCAACTCGCCTAATTTAACTGTCTAGATGGAAGATGTACCACCAAATATTTTGATTGTTGTTCAGGCTGATTCGACCTCTTTTTGATAGGCCAAAAATGTATTAACCACTTATGATGAATTAACCAATTAATTAGCCAAGCTGATTAATTTATTAGATTAACATACAATATACGTGACAGCATAAACAAATCACCAACTATGTTGGAAAATTTAGATCCCGGTTTATAGAATTAACAAGTTTTAAATCCAAGTTGTTAAGTTTATTATGAATAAAACTTGTTAAAATAAACAAACATCAATATCATGTCAAAATTATGCACAGCGGAAAAGTAAATAAGACAAGATATGATGACCTAAGAAAACCTATGAAATAAACTAGTTTCATAGTAAAAAATCTAAGGGGAAACCTTCTCGAAAAGCAATTCACTATAATAAAGAGAAGTTTCAGCTCTAGTACAAAACCTTTGTCCCTAAACTCTACAATCCCCATAGATGAACTTACAACAGAAACCTTCTATCGCTTCAGAACATCTGAACTCTTCAATATATGAACGCCACTCTTTTGATGCACGGATCTCAGTACGTGACTAACTCTTTTACACGAATCCTAGTACGTGACTCACTCACCAAATTAAGGAAGAAGAATGTTGGCTGCAAAGTTCTTCACTTCATTGACAATGAAGATTAAGAAGTACTTAGTTACAAAACCCTAAGGCGCAAAAGACGCAGTAGTTTCTTTTAGAGAGAATAAGGTTTCAATCACCTTTTGCATGTGTTCTCCTTGTATTCTCTTATGTGACGGTCTTTAAAATAAGCTTATATATGTCTAGAGTTGTGAGAAAAGAAACTCTACACATACATGTCAGCATGGGCTGAAAATCATATCTGAAAATCTGATATTCGTAATTCTTGATAGATACCTTGATAGATAGTATCTGTCAAGCCTCATTAATCTTAATAGATAGCTATTTGTCAAGAAGCTGTTGAGATTTAATGAATCAGCACTTCTTCACTTGTTTCTTGGACAAATTTGCATGGTATAAAACACATCATAGATCTACCCCATTTGCAAGGTTTTTTGAAGTATTAAACACATCATAGATCTACCCAATTACAAGTAAAGTGCGTTTTGTCAAAGGATTAGCCAATTACATAAAATAGTAACATATGTTCCTAGCATCCAATCACATATGTCCTAACAAACTAAAATAAAATGCAGCGAAAAATAAGATTGACACAGTGATTTATTTACGAATGGGGAAAACCTCTAAGGTAAAAATCCCACCGGGTGATTTTAAGGTTACCACTCTCAAGAATTCACTATTACCACAACAAGCGGTTACAAGTAAAGAAATCAAGGTATTTTATACCAACCTACAGTTGAACCTTTACTCCAATACCCAGTTGGACTTGTTCTGTAGTGACAATCTTTCCTTTTTAATGCTCGGCTCCCAGTACGCGACTAACCAATAGATGCACAGATCCTATTACGCGACTTAATGACCAACTTGAGAAAGATGTTGGTTGCAAAGTTCTTCATTTCATCACATGATGAAGATCACGAAACCCAACGACGTACAAATGCAGTAGCTTCTTCAAGAGAAAGAAGAACTAGGGCAAATTAGGTTTTTAGTCACAATTTGCATGAACAACTCTTTGCTTTACACTCGTGCAATTGTGTAACCTGTGACGACCCTTAAAATAATCCTTATATATGTTTAGGGCTGTGAGAAAAGAAAGCCTAAATATCTATTCACGGATTGGATGAAAATCTGTTTCTCATAAATCTCGATAGATACCCTATCTATCGAGCAGCTGTTGAGGATTGGACTAAAATAGCTTTTTAAACCTTGATAGATACTAGTTGTCGAGATTTAAAAACCAGCATTTCTTCACTTGTTTCTTGGATGGATTCGCATGACTTTAACACTTGCTTGTTCCTTGAAGTGTTAAACACATTTTAGATCTACCTAATTACAAGTAAAGTGCGTTTTGTCAAAGGATTAGCCAATGCATGATGACATATGTTCCTAACATGAATCACATATATCCTAAAACTTTTGATTAATGTTAAGAAGCAGGTTCCTCCAAAAAAAAAATGTCATTGGTTAACCAGGAAAGAACTGTCATGGAATCTATTTTCCAGATGAATATATTTAAAACCAAATTCCATACCAGAAGGAGACCCTGGCAAATTCCCAACTTAGCAATTATATTAGAAGTAATACCCATGTGTAATGAAAAACCTGAAATCCAAGCACCTGAGCTGTAGCACTAAAATTGAACTTTTGATTACTTACTTTTTCAAAACAAATTCACATACATGGCAGAAACTTAACTGGTTAAGCTAACTAGAATACATGTGTCTAAATAAGGTTAATAAGCAAACAAACCTCAGCATATTGAGATAGTAAATACCTATATTATGCAATTCAAACTTGAATAGACCAAGTAGAATTGATTTATAATATGCTCCTTTTACTAAAATATGCTAAACTATGATAAAGAGAATCTTTTAAAAATTTAGAATTTTTTTTTATTAATATTTTTTTCAAATTTCAAAGAGTAGGAATATTTTTTTTTCCCTTCGTGTTTGGGGTAGAGTATCATTTTTTAAAACCTCATGAATCAAAGTTGTAATTTGTAATTAGAAATTAGTAATTACCTTGATTACTTATTATCTATAGTTCTATACTATCTATAGGAGGATTCCCTTCTTTGAATTAGACTTTTATGTGGTTCAAAAATATCATAATTAATGAAAGGTAAATTCTCTTATAAATAGGGTCATAAATGTCAAATAACAAATTTCATTTTGAATTTAAAGAGAAAAATCCTAAATTTTAGCATTTTTTTCCTTCACATTCATCTTTTAATTTCCAAAAATTTACTCTTTTTTATTCATTTTTCATCCGAATAAAAGTAAAACACTCCCAATTTAAAAAATAAAAAAACTAAGAGAACTTCTAAAATTTAACATTCTTTTCCCCTCACATTCATCTTATTTTTCTTACTCAAACTTTTCTTTATGTCACTATATTACTTTCAAACACACGTTCAAAAAATTTCAATTACTGCTTATTTTTAAAATTTCTCTTTTTATTTATTTTAAAAAAAATTTTAAATCACAATAGAGTTAAATTATAAAAATTTTATAAAAAAAATAAAGAGAAAAAACTAGTTGTTTTATACTCACATGAGTGTGAATTTCATGTATTGGAAGAAATTCACACTCATACCATGTATCATACATGGTAGACTGGTAGTTGGAGAGGTCTTTCGAGGAAGAGTGGAAGTAAAAAGCACGTGACTTAAGGAATAAAAAGAAGTAAATATCACGTGTTGTCATAGTCACGTGCGGCTTGTGTCATCTTCTTGTAGCATTCTTAAAAGTTCAGAGTATTCTATCTTTTATATATAAAAAAATAATAATAAATAATAAACAAAAGAAGTTCAAAGTAAAGTTCAAAGTTGAGGAACTGTTTCTGTCTTTACAGGGACCAAACCAACCAAAAGTCAAAAGTATTCTAAAAGACAAATGTCAAGTAGGGACATCATGAAATTACTGACTTTAATCAAAGTGAACAAAAATGGGTTCAATGATTATGGAACCAGAAACTCCATTAGCATGGCAACTTTTTAGTGGATTGAGATTACCTAATTCATGGTTGATATTTGAAAGTTACCGGCCGGGGGGGGGGAACAATTACAACTATTAAATTAAATATATAAAAAAGAAGCAAAAAAAAAAAAAAAAAACTTAAAAAATTAAAAAATGTAAAAATATTTGTGTGATAGAAGTGGATTAATTGCATCGGTTGGGTATTATACTTAATCTCAATTATTTTTAATTACCATGGATTATTAGGTACGGATGTTTAAAATATCAATTTGTTTTTAGGCTTTTTGTTAGGTACATATGTTTAAAATATCAATTTGTTTTTAGGTATTTTGATAGGCTAGTTTTTTTTTTTTTTTTGGTAGATAATGTCGTTCACATAGAGGAGGGGAATCAAAACCATCTTTGATGAAGAATTTCTTACCGATACTAAGGCAAGAAGGAGATGAGAATATTATTTAGTCCTAGAAGTAATTAACGTTCTCAATTCCCACATATGGGAAAAGTTTTTGAACTGTAGTAGAATCACATTCAGTGCAACTCCTTCACAAATTACAAATTTGAATCCAAAATCTCTACTGCTTTTTCTGTCGCTAAAATCAATTATTTTGGCTTCTGCTAGCAAAGGTTATCTTTGTTAATACAAAAACTACTTCTCCTTAATGGGTTTTATTACAAAATGTTGCTATACAGGTTTTTGGTAGAAAAGGATACTTCATTAAAACTAAAGAGCAAGCGGAGAGGCTCGGGACAATCATATAACAAATTTCTATTCATTTTATTCACATGTCTATCTAAGAACAAATGATCAACTGCTTCCTTTTCAGGCTGCCTCTTAATTCTATCTCTTGTCATCTATATTATATCACAACAAATAACTGCATATGATATAAAGTTTCTCACCTCTTCCTATGAGAGCATCAACTTTTCTTCTTGTACCACAAATCTAATCTAGCCCCGTACATTTGTAATTACAATTTTTTTATGGGAAAGTAAAATTATATTTATTTCTGTCGGTACAAACCCAATAATAATAGAAATAACACAAAGAAAAATTGAATAATACTTCTGAATAGCCCAATATCTGATTCAATTCATATTAGCCCATTAATCACCACAATTAAAAAGAAAAAAAAAATAGTTTCTCTCATTTTTAATGTGGGATTAAACATTTTCACTAACTCATCATCTTCCATATTCACTCACACATCTTTACATTTAAGTTGTAATATTTATTCATTTTAATTAATTAATATCAAAATACTCCAACAATTTCTATATAGATAGAGTAGTATTTTTATAATAAAAATAAGTTTATCCAAACATATATAATATATTAAAGCAAAGCATAATTAAAATCTAAATCGAATTTAAACTAACTTCTAACTATAGTCTAATTTTTAACTTAATGTCTATTTTAATTTGCCTAATTTTATAAGTGACTCATTCATAATACTTTGTGTGAAAGTTAATTAAGGTGACCGCCTCAATAACCTAGGCAAGACAACTTCAACATCACTACTATTAAATCTTTTCCTACGTAAGAACAAATTACAATCTAATTAATTTAATTTAATTATCTTATTTTATTTGAAAATAAGTTTCACATGTTTCGAGGATTCAAGATATCCTTTAAATGATGGTTTAAAAGGTAAATTTTAGATTTTGGAGCAGTACTTTAGCTACAATATATATATATATATATATATATATATATATATAGATTATTTAATCCCCATAAAATTCAAACACATGGCATATATTGTATTTAATTGATTTTTGAAAGAAAAAAAAAATACTATTTGTATTTTATTGGCCAGTCAATAGAACTGTGTGTGTGAATTTAATTAAGGAAACTAATATACTACGACGAGTAAAAAAATAACATAAGATCATCATTCTCATTAATAACGATCAAAGCAAGCGTTACATATTTATTGTGCACATTGATGATGAAACGTAATAAATGGAGTAATGGTAACAAGTAAGTTTTGCACTTCAGAGCTCCCATTGATAACGTACTAGCCATTGAACATAAATATAGATATTCATTGTCCATTAAGGCAAAGAGCAACTATAAAAGAAAGAAGAAACAGAATCCAAAAATACACACAAACACTCATCCAAAAATCACTCCAAATTATTTCATCTCTAATCAAACTTTATCCTTTTTTGACTTAAGCATCAGAGTATTTTTGGCAAACACCACACCGGTATGTTCCATTTATTTCCAAAGTTTTCTTGCAAATTTGCGTAGAAGGGAAAATTATTAGGTACTCTCGGAGTACTATAAATGCATACTCCTTCCTCTCACATGAATAACAGGTCCCACCATGAATTTAATTAGTAAGACCTATCATTCATGTGAGAAGAGAGAATATGCATTTATAGTACTCTGGGAGTACACAATAATTTTCCACGTAGGAAACACGACCAAGCCACGAGATCGTCTATCGATTGAGACAAGGATCTCAACTGCTGATTTTTTGCATCATCATACTGTACTTATGATACTATACTTAAGTTTTGTCATGGTTTAGAAATAATGGTTCAAAAAATTAGAAATAAGATCATCTTTATATTTTGCTCATTTTAACTATACGGAGAAATCGGAGAATAAATAAGATACTCTGTGCAAGAGACGAAGGAAATGGGATTTCTTAGATTAAAAAAAAAATCAAAATAAAAACAGTAAGACTTATATGTTATATCATAAATGAAAATCCAATGATTCTTAGCAGCAACGTACGCATGACATTCTAAATTTAAAGCGCGAACAAAAACCAAGTTGCAATATGTGAGTTGTTAATTGTTATCATTCAACGCATATATGCAATATTCTTTAAAAAAAAAAAGGGGGGTGGGGGGGGGGGAAGATATGCCAGGGTCTTAGGGGTCAATTGTCACCATGGCAAAGTCAGAAAATTTATTCAAGATAACTAAGGTTATATATTGATATGAAGAATTTTAGAGTTAATAACTTATACAAATAATAATCTATCTTAACCATTCGTGGTCTACTAACTAACATAGTCAATAAAAGTCACATGCTGATTATATATATATATATATATATCGTACAAATGTTAAATTAAGGAACAATGTTAATTTATGTAACTATTCTTTTTATTGAAAAAAAAATGGATAGGGAGCAACATGAGTTATATAACACTACGAAAAACAAGTTCTATAGCCGCGTTTTAAAAACGCAGCTATAGCTCCTAAAAACGTGGTTATAAGATGATTCGGCCTATAGCAGCATTTTTTTTAGCCGCGTTTCCAGCCATGGCCTAAGGCTGCGTTTGTTTTGGCTGAAAAGGATTTCAAGAAATCATTTTACACCAGTCTATGTGTTTGGTAAGCACAAAAAATTGGGTCAAACGGAAATCAATTTCCGCTTTGACTGTAAAATAATCCTCTCCAACCGAAAATGAATTTTTGTTTCTATTTTACCTTCAAATGATTTCCACCCCAGGAAAATAGAAGAGAGAAAGAGAAACAGCAAGAAGAGATCGCACCAAAAGCTAAAGCGTCGATCACACCACCGCCCCCAACCCCACCGAGAGTGCACCCCATACCGATTGTCATCACCCAAAACCGATCTCGTTCTTGACCCAAGGCTCATTGGCGCCGCCGTTCACGTTCTCGTTCTCACCATCGTTCTCGTAAGCCCATCTATTCAAACCCACCATCGCTGGAAGTCTGGTTGCATCCCACCACACCCATCCCTGAAACCCAGAAAACTCATTCCTCAAACCCACTTTGACGAACCCACCACTTCGACCAACCCATTCGTCAAACCCACCACTCCAACGAACCCACCACTCCACGAGATCGAACCTAGTCACCTCCGCCGTAAGATCAAACCCAGTTCCCTTCGCCGCAAGATCGAACCCAATCGCACCAGTCTCTCTTCCTTCTTCTCTCAATTTGACCGAACTTGATGATTTTTTTTTTTGGTTGGGTTTTGTTTGTTTTGTGTTTATCTGTTGAGAAATGATATTATATATTTGTTTTGAAGCTGAGAAAATGTGTTTTCTATAGTATTTTCAAGAATACAACCAAATACCAAAAAATATTTTTCAAAATGCCACCAAACACCTAAAAATATTTTCTTTTCCGAAAAATATTTTCACCTGAAAATATTTTACCCTCGGAAAACATTTTACATTGAACCAAACACAGCCTAAGACGCAGAACTGTAGACTTGAGAGGTCTATAGCCGCGTTTTTACAAACACGGCTATAGGGAATAGTTATAGCCACATGTTAAAAATGCGGCTATAACCCTTTTGGTTTTTTTTTTTTTTTTTTTTTTTTTTTTTTTTTTCCGGCCAAATGGCAAATGCATTGGTGGTAGGCAGCCAACCAACCTGGAGGTTTAACAATGAAACTCAAAACTCAATATATAAAGTTGCCCAAGTTATTTAGCAACTCGCTGTTTAATTTTGCTTGCAAGTCAGCCCATTTACATTGAGTCTAAATTTGTCATAAACTTTTATTACATCCATAATTCTCCAAAATAAAATATCCTTCACAAAGACACAAAATTAAAATTCCTCAAACATACAATCAGAGCTCAATGGTAAAAGTTCTAATCTCAACATAACTGCAACCAAGAATTCATACATTCTTAGCAAAGCAAACATTCCCCCAAAAAATATTGGATATATAAACACAGAAAAAACTTTTTAAAAAAAACACATAAATACATACAAATATATCTTAAGGACACATATTCTCGAACAAGTTAAAAGAAAAAGGGATTCATCTTGTCCGAAAGTAATAGGAACAAGGGACATTATTGTATTAGTGCCTTTTACATGATAAAATTATAAAATTAATACATGGTGACTCAACTTCATACACACACATGCACGCATAGAGATTAGTAAGTTACATGTGCATCCTATGGGTTTTAAACCCAACACAAGGCTCTCTCAGGCCATGATACCCAAGCAATGGTACAATGAAATGAAAAAAGCAAGTAGTTTCAATGATGGTTGTGCTGGACATGGTTCAACATATTTTATAAAGGTGTACCTATAAAACATATTTAACAATTTGTTTTTAATACCAAGTAGCATACAGGTTTTCATACAAAGAGATTCTAAGTTTATATAGATTCTAAGCTAACCTTCAAATAATGAAGACACGACATCATTTTTTCTGCCCACTTATTTCTTAATTTGTACCTTTGTGGTTCCCTTTGTTTATTTCTTTGTTTTTTTTTTTTTTTTTTTTTTTGGCAACTGAGTTTTTGTCATTAAGTGGGACATATAGAATATGGGTAGATTGTGGTGATTATTTAAAAAATTTATTGTCAAATAATCCTTAATCCAAAATTTGCTGTCAAATTATTCACTAAAAAATAATAAAAACTTCCTTACTCGTAGCTATGTTAATTTTTTTCACTCGTGTTAGTTAGAGGTTGATACACCATAGAACCAAGATTGGGATGAGCAAGAATAAAGAAAACACAATGAGACCAACCAATCCTTGAGAACCAAACAACATTGATTACTTAGCATATAACATGGGAAAAATGAACGCAGGCTAAGTATATGCAAGTGCTTTAATAAACTTTTCCCAATATAACTGTTTCTAATCCCTAAGAAAATACACAACAAACAAATATGATTGATAGAATTGTCAAGTCGGAAATAAAATTTATAAATTTTCTTTCAAGCATTTTAGCAAACACTATGGATTCAAAATAAAATATATAATTACTCTTGGGATCCTTGCAATGCGAATTCTACAAAAGTTTGGCCACAATTGACGTTTTAAAGGTCATCCAATCCATACAAATACATGGGTTTGTACTTCAATGGCAAACAAAAGGCTATAGAAAATACACTATACGGAAAACAGGGTTTCCCTTGAACCCTAAACAGGGTTTCCCTTTTTTAAGCAGAAAATTATTTAGCTTAAAAGAGAAAAAAAAAAATTACTCATTTTCGTTTCTTTTGCTCAATTTTCCCAATTGCCAAACAGTGTCTAACAATTTCCCAAATAGTTTCCACAGAGAGAATCCATTTCTATGAGTTTCAAATTCCAAAAAAGCCCTAAAATTAGATAAAAGTACATTCAAATCTGAAACCCTAAAAAATTTCCAAAGAGTGCCTCCCACGAAAACCCTAAAATTTCAAGAAAATTTTGCATAGAGAAATGAAAATAAAAACCCTAAGATTCAAGAACCAATCAGAAACGCAGAAAATATCAACTTACTCAGTCCACAAAAAAGAGACCCCCAAATTCGAACCAAACCAAACAGAATCCACAATGGAGAACTCAGAGAGAGAGAGAGAGTACATTTCGATTATCCTCAAATCAAAGTCAAGAAACCCTAAAAAATTCAAGATAGTTAACACTTATAAACAATAAAATTAGGAACAATCCAATAACACTCAGAGACAAAATCTAGAATTTTTTGCAAAAACAATAAAGAAGAAAACTGGTTGATATACCCGTCCTTTGGATCAGAGCTGGAGACTTGAGTTGACCCAAAACCCAAATACCAAACTCTAAAAAACAAAACCTACAAACCAAGCAGAAATCTAATCCACACAATAAATAAATAAATAATTGATAGATCTAAACCCTAATTAAAGAAGTCAAACAAAAAGAAAAACAATTCGAGAAAGAGAGAGACAAATGTAAAATAGAGCGTGTGCAAGAGAGAGAGAGGACGAAATCGTAGCGGATTCTGGAGATCACGTCCTCTTCATCTTCCTCTCCAGGTGCTTTGTGATCAAAAAGTTGAGAGGGGTTTGAGTCGGCGATCTGGCGCAGTGGAGCAGAGGAGGAAGTTTGCTCCGAAGAAGGAGGAGGGGTGAGGAAGGGTGCATTAGGATTGGCATGTTAGGGTGAGGCATTTTGGTGAACAAAGGGTTTGATTAAAGTTATGTGGTTTTAATTATAATTTTGCCTAAAGCTACGTTTTTAAACCACGGCTATAGTCAAAGCTAAAGCCACGTTCAGAACAAGTGGCAATAGGCAAGCTAAAGCCGCATTTTCTAAACACGGCCATAGGTCAGCTTAAAAAAAAAATATATATTTGGTTGGTCCTATAGCCGCATTTTTCAAACGCGAAAATAGGGCCTAACCAAAAAACGCAGCTATAAACACATAAAATGTGGCTGTAGAGGTATTCAATAGCCACATTTATAAAACGCGGCTATAGGGGAACACTTTAAGCTGCGTTTAGGTAAAATGGGGCTATAGCCCACTTGTTTTGTAGTGATAATTTATGTAACTAATTGAGTAGCAATCGAGTATCATCTTATATAAAATATGAGCAATGTCATTGTCATAAATATTTCATTCACAAATTTTTTAGAAACCCAACCTCACATTTGTTGATATGTGTAACTTTTAAAAAAGTTTAAAAAAAAAATAGTAAAAATGAGTTGCAAAGGATATGTGAACATTATGTTTAAAACTATATTATTATACTTAGTGGTTCAAAGTCTTCAAATTTATAAGTCGCATAATCAAGGGAGTCAATTTTGTATCGGAAGTTGTACCAGTTTGACTAGTGGAATGATAAATTTCGGTACCAATTAATACAAGTGTACCATTTCAGATTTATCGTTAATTTTTATATTTATAAATATATATATGTGTGTGTGTGTGTGTGTGTGTGTGTACATATATATATATATATATATATATATATATATATATATATTATAATAAATATAAAAATTTACCATAAAACATGACCTTAATTTATAACAAATTATTCATGATTTTAGACTTTAGCATCAATTAAAAGAAAAAAAAAACATAATATGAAAAATAGAAAGCTTAATTGTTCATTGCATACTAAGAAAATAAATAATACTAATAAGTTAATGCAAGCAATTTACCATTCTGTCCTTACAAAAATTTAAAAATTACAAAACTAAAAAAAAACTTTTTTTATGTATCGGCCAATATTGCCCCAAATCGACTGGTATGGCCGGTACGGTTGGTATTTAAATCGGTACCGAATGTTGGTGTTTCAATACCGATATGTGTACCTGTATGGTATATACCGGCCGGTACGACTGGTACGGTATCGACCACATTGCGCATAATACATACAATATCTACCATCATTAATGAAAAAAAAATATTAATTAGTATCAGTTTTGAAAGTTTTCTAAAATAAAACAAAATTCAGTTTTGAAAGGATCTTTAATATACTACTTAAAAAATGAAAATAAATATAAAAAGAAAAAAAATATATCATTTTAGTTACTATTTGTTCATTTAGACCACTTAAACCAGATTGTTTAACCCAATATATCTAAGTGATTACTTAGATTAATTATTCAGATCTAGATTAAACACAAATATATCATACCATGCAAAATAGCGGAAAAGTAAATAATACCACGATATGATGATCTATAAAAACTAATGAAATGAACCATTTTATGGTAAAAACTTAGGGAGGATTGATCTAGCTATCTTCAAGGTAAAATAAATTCACTATAAGATAATTGAAGTTTTTACAATCAGATTTAACCCTAAATCTATTGCTGCCTCATGTAGTAACTTACTGATACGGCCATGTGCAAGTTTTGAATCCACAGACTCCTTCTCTTCTTGGATTTGCAGAACACAAACTCCCACGTTTGTGACTTTGAGATCCCACTTAAAGGTTTAGGAACACAAACTATCTAGTTTGTGACTCCAAGACCACCCTTGAAGATTTAAATCATCAGCTATTGTTAATCTTGTTGCAGCAACTTCAAATCTACTAGATCTAATGATATAAGAATGAATTTCAATAGTGACTTTGATAGAGGAAGACACAATACCTTATAGATCTTACAAGAGCGCCTCCAAAGTCTACCAAAAGCTCTCAAAACATAGTTAGAGTTTTCCTTTATATACTAAAAGTGTTTTACTTGAAACGCAAAACGTTTAAACAGAGTTTGAGTTGAAATAGAATTCTACAGAAATTTCATGTTTGCGATTTTCGATTGGTTGGATCTAATTTTCGATCGGTCGAATTTCACTGAATTTGAACTCTCCTTTCTGCAGCTTGAATGTTCTTGTATTTTGACATGTAGTACCTTGAGCATTGTCTAATAAACTCTATAGACTCTAAGATCTATACCTAAACAAGTTTTTGCTCATAGTTTGCCACTTGTTCTAAACTTTTAGAACTTAATAATCTCTTCTTTTAGCAATCTGTGACAAAACTTACATACAATATGAAATGCTAAAATACAAGAACAACCCAATTACAATAAAATGACCAATTACATCACGAAACCCAATCTAAGACTTCAAGCCTAAAAGTTGCAATAAGAGGCAGAAGGTCTTGATTAGAATGTACCTGTCTTTCTTGAAACATTCAAAAGAGCACATCACCGCATTTGTAGAAATAAAGACATAAACAATATGAATAACAAATATAAAAGCAAAAGCAAACTAACTCTCCCCCTAAGGTAGATACGTCAAAAAAAAATTCTCCCCTTTTCAAAAACAATTTCATCTCCCCTAAATAAAAATAGTTCTAAAACTTTTCCAAATTTCATCTATTTCTCCCACTTTTTGTCACGTATTGATAAGGACAATCCAAACAGAAGGTAGACAGTAAACATACATAACAAAAGAAAAGATAAAATAGAGAATCAAGGAAACATAAAAGAATTCACAGCTTTCTCCCCCTATAATAATAGGAAAAGAAAAACAATACAAATATTGGGAAAAACAATACAAATATTGGGAAAAACAATTTTGGGGAAAATTTAGGAGGTGAGGAAAACTAAAAAGACACAAACCTAACCAAAAAAATTAAGGATACACATGAAGAAAAATATTATCTCTTTCAATATATGCAGACTTGATACTATATGACCCATAAATAAATCTCAATAGTAGAGAAAATATTTGCACATTTATTATCCACCATAAAAAAAAAATTCCAATTTTTACCAATTCACACATCAAGAAAGACAACATATACTAACATGTACAGAACTCAAAAATTAATCAATCAATTTTTATATCAAGTTGAAAACTCAATTTAGCAAAGTGCATGTATATTATGTGTGAAACATTCTATGAGAGATATGACTGCAAAAATGCAAGATGGATAAAGAAAACAATATAATGCAATTGAATCCTAACAAAAATGATACATGAAAAGATAGATTGATCAAGAAGTTAAAAACCAAAAACTTTCCAGTTGCGATTGGTCGAAAAGGAATCGAGCCAAGAATCGAAAAACACTTAAAAACATATTCGACTGATTGAGAGGAATCAAGGTAACCCAAGAGTTTTAGCTTCAAACTAAAATTTTCTTTTGCCTTTTCGATTGGTCAAAAAATAGACTTGATCGATCGAATCTTGAAGAAACAAATAATTTGGAAAAATTTGGAAAACTTTTCTTCAGAAACATTTGAAAAATAGTTTTTATGATATGAATGTTCATAATTTCAAATGTTTTACAAAATAAAACTTTTCAAAAAAAAAAAAAAAAAAACTTTAACTAATTTCTTCAAACTTTTCTTTCCTCACTTCCCCAAAATGTATTAAACACATCAAGAAGTTAACTTTTGGAAGGCCACAAAACTTAACACACAATCACGTGTACAGAGTTTAGCAAAGATTTGCTTGTGGTATGTGCAACTCATAAGTGTATGAGATACTCACAAAGTGATATGTAGATAGAAAATAAACACACTTTCTACATTAGTCATCACATAAGTTTGAAAGTGACTATCACCTAAAGAGTTACAACATATAACTCCCACATCTCCTAGAAAACAAGCTTGCAACCATGCATTTTTTATTTTCTTTTTTCTTTTGAAGCATATTTTTCTTTTCTTTTTTGTTTTTCTTTTTTTTTATTTTACTTCTTTTAACTAATATACAATAATACCTTAATAATTTTGCTATGCAAGTGCTACACCTTATCAAGTACGGCTTTTATAATTTGCACACAAGTGTTCATGATTGACGAGTAGCAGAGGTGAGATGGTTATTTATGCATTTCTCCTAGGATTTTTTAGTCCTTACAATCAAAATTATGTGACTTCAAAATCAAGAGCATGTGTTTAAAAACCATGAACAACTCACATTATATAAGCACTACATAGCACAAATTAGTAAAGTGCAAAAAAATAAAGCTCATCAAAGTTAAATAAGGTACACAGTCATGAAATGCAAGTTTCATAGACCAACCTCAATTATACATCTTGAAGATACAAAATAGAAAAAATAAAAAATCTTTATGGATTTTCAATTTTTTTTTTTTTGACCAAAAACAAAAGACACACATTATGCTAAATGAACAAAATGCAACAACAATGCATGACAGTGCTCAACTAAGCTATAGAGGGTACACAAACAACAAATATTAATTTCTTAATTAACCCATGAGTACATGTACAAATTGGTACATACACAAAAACAAAAATAGCATATGCACTCAATTATACAACACATATTATCTATGCTTCTCCACAATATCAAGCATGTTCTAAATCAAGAGAGAGATATCATAATTAATGTAATCCTCAAGAAAACAAGATACAAAAAAATAAAATATTTGTCTTTTTGAAAATTTTTAATGTTTCTGGATTTTTTTTTTTTAACAAAACAACCTAAAACATAAATAAAACATGTGCACAAATCATTGAAAGAATTATATCAAGTAAAAATAAACAACACTCACCTTAGCAAGTCTTTTCTCACCCATATAACACGCGTTTTTGGCTTTGTAGGTAAAAATTCATGAGAAACAGAGTATATTTGAGGGATTACACAATTCTTCTGTGAGATTGAAATCTTGCAATTTCCTTTAATAAGACAACAAACTTAAATTTTTCAAAAGCATATAAAGCAATTTACTAGAATTAATAGCAAGAAATAAATCATCACATATTCTAGACTGAAACATAGAATGCTTAATTTTCAATTTATGACAGTTAGGATGAATGTGACTAGACACACCACAAAAGTGATAAACAGGAACAAATTTAGGAATATCAGTATTCCTAACAGCTGATTTAGTCTTAGATTTTGGTTTTTACCTCAGCAAATAACAATTTGGTCTAATATGACCAACAATACCACAAAGGTAGGCACAAAAATAGATTTCTTATGCTCTCTAACAAGAGGTTTAGACACAGGTTTAGAAACTTCAATGTCTACATTAGAGATTTAACATTTGTCTAACCTAGTAACATAAGTCTAACCTAGTAACATAAGTCTTTTCTTTATGATTCCTCTTAAAAGGAGGAATACAAATTTTGTCTTCAGGCTTAACAGGAATAGAAATAGATACAGATTTGTTATTAATAGCAAGTTTGGTATTAGTAAAATTTTCAAGTTTAGCTTCAGACTCAGCTAACTCTTGTACCAAACTTTTCATCTTTTCACCTTGAGAGGAAATTTGATTTCTCAAAAATTCATTCTTTTTATTAGCCAATTTTAACTCTTCCTTGAATTTCTTAGCAATTTTCATAGATTTAGTTAATTCCTTATAAAGAGTTTCACAGGCATCAATAAGATTAACAAAAACAATAGTGTCCCCTTTATTCAAATCATCACAAATATGAGTAAACAGACAATTAAAATTATCCATGATAACAGGGATCAAGGATCAACTCTAGGTATAAAAACCTAAAAACAAGAGCTAACCTGCTCTGATACCACTTGTTCGTTCATTTAGACCCCTTAAACTAGATTGTTTAATCTAATATATTAACCAAGTGGTTACTTAGATTAGATATTCAGATCTAGGTTAAACACAAGTATATCATACCATGCAAAACAGTGGAAAAGCAAATAATACCACGATATGATGACCTACGAAAAATAATGAAACGAACCATTTCAAGGTAAAAACCTAGGGAGGATTTGACCTAGTTATCCTCAAGGTAAAGTAAATCCACTATAAGAGAATTGAAGTTTTTACAATCAGATTTAATCTTAAATCTATTGTTACCTCATGTAGTAATTTACTGACACGACCACGTGCAAGCTCTAAATCCACGAACTCCTTCTCTTCTTGGATTCGTAGAACACAAACTCTCATGTTTGTGACTTTGAGATCTCACTCAAAGGTTTAGCAACACAAAATTTCTAGTTTGTGATCCGAATGATTTCTAGTAGTGACTTTGATAGAGGAAAGCACAATATCTTATAGATCTCACAAGAGCACCTCCAAAATCTCTCAAAAGTACTCAAAACGTAGTTAGAGTTTTCTTTTATATACCAAAAGTGTTTCACTTGAAACTCAAAAAGTTCAAGCAAAGTTTGAGCTGAAATAGAATTCTGCAGAAATTTTATGTCTGCGATTTTCGATCTGTTGGATCTAATTTTCGATCGGTCGGATTTCACTAAATTTGAACTCTCCTTTCTGCAACTTGAATGTTCTTGTATTTTGACATGTAGTACCTTAAGCATTGTCTAAGATCTATACCTATACAAGTTTTTGCTCACGGTTTGCTAATTGTTCTAAACTTTTAGAACCTAATAGTTACTGTTCCAAAGAATATAAAAAAATTAAAAAAAGATAAGAAAAAAATGATCAATAATTTTTTTGTTTGTTAAAATGACTAATATATTAGAATAAATAGAAATAGAGATAAGTGTGGGGGGTAAGAGTTATTAAATAAACAAATGGGTTTTGGGCTTGATCGATTAGTACTAGTTTGTTTTTGTCATTGGGCCCCTAAGCCCACGAGTCAGTCCATACTGTAGAGGTTCGAGGAGTTGTCCAAGGATGAGTGTCTCCTCGGACAGGTCCGCTGATGATTCTGGGACTTGCCAAAAAGGTTAAAGGCAGAGTCCTGGAAAAACTGATAGGTAAGAGGGTGATCCAAGCACCCTCTAAGATGCAAGAATGTGAGATAAATATCTAGGGAAAAGACTGCTACCTCCACATTAAAGACCTTGCATATACCTTCCTGGCCATATTAATGGGGAAATGACCCCTGAACGGTAGAATTCAGCTTTCTTGCTATTGTTTGAAGACTTCAAGAAGGTGGCAGATGGGACAAGTATCTAACTGGAAGATTTGTATGACACATGGATGAACAGTGAAAGGAAAGAAGTACATAAGGAGATAAGAGAGGAAGGAGAAGGGGATCGACTCCAAAAACTAAGAAAGAACTAAGAGTTGTAAACTTTGGCCTAGAAAGAGAGTATTTATTCAAACCATCCTCGGCTTATGTCCGAGGAGACCTATTTGTCATATTCATTCATCATTTGCGCAGATTGTAACATTCCAACCTGTTAATCGAACTTCCAACATCCCAAACCTAGATTTCAAGCCCACTCTCTACAAATCTTATTGTATAAGGCTCGTTGGATCTGAGCCCAACATTTGTTTTTTGGGTTTGGGTACAATTGTGCACTTACAATTGGCGCCGTATGTGGGAAATCTAGCATTGGAGGAATTGGAACGTCATGGCAGGCTTGGGTTTGCATCACGCAGAATCTCAAGGATCGCAGCCCGAAGATCTTTTTGAGCGTCTTGAGCGTCGGAGGGATCGAGAGGGAAGCGTTTATACTGTACATCCTGGTGCGAGTCATATGCACACTAGAGGCAGCGCCTCCCACGAGGATGATGCCAAGGCCATGCAGAGGGAGATTAACCACCTTAAGAAGAAGCTGCGTTGTGTCAGACGAAGGCAGGCTTCACCTCCACCCGATCTTTCTTTGGGGGAATCCCGGGAAAGCAGTTATAGTTCGAGGTCCTGGACGCCCCCTAGCAAAACCTCCTCTTGCGATGAGGATGACCTACCGGGTCGTAAGCACAAAAAATCCCCTCCAGGGGCTTGGGAAATGACGCTATGAGCCGAGCGCTGCATTAACTCTCCAAATTGCCCTTCTCACGCCAGATTGAGAATGGAAGGCTCCCCAGGAGGTTCACCCAGCCCACTTTCACCATTTATAATGGCCGGACAGACCCGGTGGAGCATGTGAGCCACTTTAATCAGAGGATGGTGGTGCATTCTCACAATGAGACCTTGATGTACAAAGTCTTCCCCTCTAACTTGGGACCTGTTGCTATGAGATGGTTCAACGGACTAAAGTCGGGCTCTGTCAGTTTGTTCAGGGAACTTACTAAGTCATTTGCCTCTCGGTTCATTACATGCAGCAGAGTTCCTCAACTGTTGGACTCGCTATTATCTATGGCCATGAGAGAGGGTGAGACGTTGAAAGCATACTCCGACAGGTATTGGGAGATGTTCAACGAGATAGATGGAGATTTTGACGAGGTGGCAATTATTACTTTTAAAGTGGGCCTTCCCACTGACCATGACTTGAGGAAATCCTTGGCCAAAAAGCCTGTACGGAGTGTACGTCGCCTCATGGACCATATTGATGAATACAAAAGGGTTGAGGAAGATCAACAGTAGGGTAAGGGTAAAGCGAAAGTTATCTCGCAGGATAGGAGGGATTTCAGGTCGGACAGATATCACAATAACAAGCCGAGGAGAGATTACTCTAGGCAGGTTGGCTCAACTACTCCTCAGGCAGTCAACACCGTATTCCGAGAACCAGTGCACTAACTACTAGAGAAAGTCCGTAAGGAACCCTACTTCAGATGGCCTAGTAAGATGGTGGGGGACCTTACGAAACGGAATTAGAATCTTTTCTGTTAGTATCACCAGGATGTGGGTCATACCACCGAGAATTGTCGAACTCTCTGGAACCATCTGGAATAGCTTGTTAGCGAAGGGAAATTAAAGCAGCACCTGTACCAACCTAACGGGCAAGGCAGTCAGTCAGGCTCAAATAATCAGAAGAACAACTCATCTCGACCGCCCTTGGGAACGATTAACGTTATCTTCGCTGCACCTGACAGGACCGGTTCATGTCCCACCAGAGTGATGGTAGTTTCGCACTCCCAGGCCGAGGAGTTAGGCTCGAAGCCGAAGTGAATTAAAGGGAATAAGTATGTCTTGGGATTTTCAGAAGAGGATAAGCTTGGGACCATCCAACCCCATGATGACGCCCTGGTGGTCACCTTGAGGATAGGGAATTACGACGTCAAAAGGGTAATGATTGATCAAGGCAGCGGCGCGGATATTATGTACCCTAATTTATTTAAGGGGCTAAGGTTGAAACTGGAGGATCTCACTCCTTATGACTCCCCACTGATAAGCTTCGAAGGGAAAGCTGTCATACCAAAGGGATAGATTCGATTACCTGTACAGTCTGGCTCGAAAACGGTCGAGGTGGATTTTATTGTGGTTTATGCGTATTCCCCATACACGGCCATCCTCGCCAGGCCTTGGCTGTATGCTTTGGTTGCTGTTTCCTCTACCTTGCATGTTAAAGTAAAGTTTCCTTTAGGGGAATTCATCAAAGAAATTCTTAGTAGCCAATCAATGGCAAGGCAATGCATATCTGCTGCAATACTACATTAGGCCTCAGCCGGAGAGGACTTATAGCAATTAATGACTCTGGATGCGCCCGATGCGGTGACGGCAGAGGAAGCCGTGTGTGAAGACTTGGAGAAGTTTCTGATAGCCGATGATTTCGAAAAGTTCTTTCAAGTTGGCGTATGGTTACCACACCAAGAGAAGATGGAGTTGGTGGAGTTTTTGAAGGACAACATCGATGTCTTTGCCTGGGACCCCTATGAGGCTCCGAGGGTTGACCCAAGCTTCATTTGCCATCATTTGAATGTCAATCCTACTATCGTTCCTAGAAGGCAGCCACCTCGGCGTTCCTCCAAAGAGCACTCCGAGGCTGTAAAAGAAGAAGTGCTCAAGCTCAAGAGGGTCGGGGCTATTAAAGAAGTTTTCTACCCGGAGTGGTTGGTGCATACAATTGTAGTGAAAAAGAAGAATGGAAAGTGGAGAGTGTGCGTGGACTTCACAGATTTAAACAAAGCCTGCCCAAAGGACTTATTCCCAATGCCACGCATCGATCAGCTTGTGGATGCCACGGTTGGACATTCTCGGATGAGCTTTTTAGATACCTTCTAGGGTTATCACCAAATTCCATTGGCGGCGAATGATCAGGAGAAGACTGCCTTCATTACTCCAACAGAGAACTATCACTATAAGGTGATGCCATTCGGATTGAAGAATGCAGGGGCTACTTACCAAAGGATGATGACCAGAATGTTTGAGTCGCAACTTGGAAAGACCATTGAGGTATATGTGGACGATATGGTAGTGAAGAGTAAGACAATACCCGCGCACGTGAAAGATCTGGACGACACCTTTCAGATGCGTAGAAAGTACAAGCTGCGCCTTAACGCCTCAAAGTGTTCTTTTGGGGTGGGTTTCGGAAAGTTCCTAGGCTACATGGTTACTCATAGAGGGATAGAGGTAAATCCGGTGCAGGTTAGAGCCATCCAAGGCTTACAGCCACCTCGGAATCCAATGGAACTTCAGAAGTTGACCGGAATGATTGCTGCTCTCAGCAGATTTATCTCTCGGTCAGCTAACAGGTGCAGACCTTTCTTCCAACTGTTGAATAAATGGAAAGGATTCCAATGGTTCGAGGAGTGTGCTTCAGCTTTCCAGCGACTTAAGGAATATCTCTCCCGGCCACCCATTATGTCTCGGCCGGAGGTTGACAAAATCCTGTTTGCATACCTAGCTATGGCCATCCATGCAGTCAGCCTGGTCCTTATAAGGGACGACGGCGGGGTGCAAAGACCGGTTTATTATGTCAGCAAATCCTTGAATGAAGTTAAGGTGCATTATTTACCCTTGGAGAAGGCACTTCTGGCTATAGTCCATGCTACGCGAAAGCTTCCTCACTATTTCCAGTCCCACACCATCGTGGTTTTGACCCAACTGCCTCTCAAGTCAGTGTTACGCAGTGTTGACTACTCCAGAAGGGTAGCTAAGTAGGGAACTATTTTGGGGGCTTTTGATATCAAATACATGTCGTGCACCTCGGTGAAGGGCTAGATTCTCGCAGATTTGGTGGCGGAGTTTACTGAACCATTGTTGGAAGAAACTGCGAAGAAATCACACATAGATGAAAAATTAGTTGGCATGATCATGGACAAAGGACCACCAATTTGGAAAGTGTCCATTGATAGGGCAGCCAACTAGAGGGGGTCCGGTGTCGGACTTGTTTTGGTATCCCCTCAGGGAATTTTCTTCAAAAAATCTTTGAGATTAGCGTTCTCGGCGACTAATAACGAGGCCGAGTATGAAGCAGTCTTGGTCGGTATGAACATGGTGCTTAGGATGGGCAGAAGGGAAGTTCATATGTTCTCGAATTCTCAGTTAGTAGTCGGCCAAGTGACAGGGACCATGAAGGCTAGGGATCGAAGAATGCAAGAGTACTTGACCCAGGTCAAACGTTTACAATCTAAATTTGATTCCTTTATCCTTTCTCACGTTTCTAGAAGTGGAAACACACACGCAGACTCGTTGGCCACCTTGGCGACGTCCTCGGCTCAGTGTTTGCCTAGGATTATCCTCGTCGAAGATTTGCTAAAGCCAACTCTCACCATTGTGAGTGCCGTCTGTATCCATCTGATAAGGCCTGGACCTAGTTGGATTGACCCTGTGGTATCTTTCCTGAAAAGCGACATTCTTCCCGAGGAAAAGTCTGAGGCAGATAAGATTCGTCGAAAGGCACCTCGTTTTTGGCTCTCTGAGGATCAGAAATTGTATAAACGCTCTTTCTCCGGACCATACTTGTTGTGTGTGCACCCCGAGTCAACGGAGGCACTTTTGGAAGAATTGCATGAGGGAATTTGTGGAAGCCATACTGGGAGAAGGTCCTTAGCCCATAGGGCTCTAACTCAGGGATATTGGTGGCCCAATATACAGAGGGAAGCGCAGGACTATGCAAGAAAGTGTGACCAGTGCCAAAGGTTCGCTCTTAACATTCATCAGCCTAGGGGAGTCCTTAATCCTCTGTCCAGTCCTTGGCCTTTCGCTCAATGGGGATTGGACATAGTAAGGCCTTTTTCGAGGGCTGTAGGAAACAAAAGGTGGTTACTCATGGGAACCTACTACTTCACCAAGTGGGTCGAGGCTGAGCCCTTTGCAAATATTAGGGACATCGACTCCAAGAAATTTATTGGGAAGAATATTATCACTAGATTTGGAGTACCACACACACTCATTTCGGACAATGGCGTTCAATTCGATAGTAGAGCTTTTAGGAAGTATTGTAGTGACATGGGCATCATAAACAGATACTCTACCCCAGCTTATCCTAAGGGAAATGGGCAAGCCGAGGCCGTTAACAAGGTCATAGTCAGTAGACTCAAGAAGATGCTAGACGACGCGAAGGGCAGATGGGTAGAGGAGCTACCACATGTTTTATGGACGTATCGAACTACGCCGCGCAGATCCATTGGAGAAACACCATTCTTTATGACTTATGGGGCCGAGGTAGTAATACCTTTAGAATCTAGCTTCCCCACGCTAAGGACGAGTTCTTTTAGTCCAGAAGATAATGACGGCCTCCTAGAGAAAAGCCTGGATTTGGTTGAGGAGCGGAAAGAGGCCGCCATGGTCCAAATGGCTTATTATCAGCAGAAACTTAAACGAGGGTATGATGCCCATATGAAGCTAAGGCCACTTGCGCCTGGGGATCTGGTGTTGAGAAAAGTTGTGGGTATTGCCAAAAACCCAGCTCTGGGAAAGCTAGGACCAAATTGAGAAGGACCATATCGGATCATTTCTGTAGCAGGCATAGGGTTATACCGACTAGCTGATCTAGATGAAAAAAATTGTACAACGCCCATAGAATGTAAACAACCTTCGAAGGTATTATTATTAATAAAAAAAACTTTTATCTTTCGTGTTTCAAGTTATGAACATGTATTGGGATTTATCTCTCACAATTATTAAGTATCAAACAGAAACTTGGTCATGGATGGTCCTCGAACCACATACCTTGTGAAAATTGATATCTTACTAAGTATCAAACAGAAACTAGGTAACGCAAGGTCCTCGAACCATGTGCCTTGTGGAAATTGATACCTTATTATTTGTTAGACAGAACCTTAGTTATGTCAGGTCCACAGACCTTCTACTTTGGGGAAATTAACATCTTAAGTCACTATTATTAAGTATCAAACGGAAACTTAGTCATGGATGGTCCTCGGACCACATACCTTGTGAAAATTGATATCTTACTAAGTATCAAATAGAAACTTGGTAACGCAAGGACCTCGGACCACGTGCCTTGTGGAAATTGATATCTTATTATTTGTTAAACAGAACCTTAGTTATGCCGAGTCCACAGACCTTCTACTTTCGGGAAATTAACATCTTAAGTCACTATTATTAAGTATCAAACAGAAACTTGGTCATGGATGGTCCTCGGACCACATACCTTGTGGAAATTGATATCTTACTAAGTATCAAACAGAAACTTGGTAACGTGAGGTCCTCGGACCACGTGCCTTGTGGAAATTGATATCTTATTATTTGTTAAACAGAACCTTAGTTATGCCAGGTCTACAGACCTTCTACTTTGGGGAAATTAACATCTTAAGTTACTATTATTAAGTATCAAGCAGAAACTTGGTCATGGATGGTCCTCGGACCACATACCTTGTGGAAATTGATATCTTACTAAGTATCAAACAGAAACTTGGTAACGCAAGGTCCTCGGACCACGTGCCTTGTGGAAATTGATATCTTATTATTTGTTAAACAGAACCTTAGTTATGCCGGGTCCACAGACCTTCTACTTTGAGGAAATTAATATCTTAAGTTACTATTATTAAGTATCAAACAGAAACTTGGTCATGGATGGTCTTCGGACCACATACCTTGTGGAAATTGATATCTTATTAGTTATCAAACAGAAACTTGGACATGTATGATCCTCGGACCATATGCCTTGTGGAAATTGATGTCTTAACATTTGTTAAACAGGACCTTAGTTATGCCGGGTCCGCAGACCTTCTACTTTGAGGAAATTAACATCTTAAGTTACTATTATTAAGTATCAAACAGAAACTTGGTCATGGATGGTCCTCAGACCACATACCTTGTGGAAATTGATATCTTATTAGGTATCAAACAGAAACTTGGACGTGTATGGTCCTCAGACCACATGCCTTGTGGAAATTGTTGTCTTAACATTTGTTAAACAGGACCGTAGTTATGCCGGGTCCACAGACCTTCTACTTTGGGGAAATTAACATCTTAGGTTATGAATTTTTAAGTGTCATGCAGAAAATTGGTAATGCAAGGTCCTCGAACCTCATACTTCGGTGGAATTAACGTTTTAAGCTACAAATTCTAAGTGTCACATTGATATGTATAGTTCTCGGCCCATATACCTTGTACAAATTGATGTCGTACTTACCATCAAGACAAAGTTTGTTTATGTCAGGTTCTTGAACACTTTAAGTATCAAGTAAAAAATCTATGTCGTATTAATGTTGAGATGTTGATGAAGTATCTTAATTACTTTATGACTCAAATTGAATTCTAAGTTAGGACGTCAGTTGTGCATCATTGTGCTGATGAGAATTCTATGTTATGATAGTTTAAATATTGAAAGTGGAGTTAGTTGTTCCACTTATTCATCTTTTTGTGCTTATGAGAACTCTTATACTAAAATGTACAATTCAAGTGGAGATTAAACAAGACAATCTTTCATTAATTACTTCTAAATGTACATTACAAGAAAAGTCTTTGCTACATAACAAAATACAAAAAAGGGGGAAGGAGGGAAAGGTCCTAGGCTTGGTCCTAAGCTTTTGGATGAGGATCCTGCTCGGAAGTACTGGCCGCCTTGGTGCTTTTTAGCTCCATTTCAAAGGCAGATAGGACTTGCTTTCCTTTGTCTGTTGCAGTTGATGGAGGAACAATGGGCTCACCTTGTTCCTTCTCTTTATTGGAGCTCGTAGGTTCTGTAGGAGCAGGAATGGGCTCTGGGATCACAGGAAGGGGCAGGAAAGGAGCTGTCTCAAGGGCAGGGGCGACAGGAGGAAATTCCTCTATCTCCTAGATGTCTAGGGGAAGCCAAATGTTCTCGGGCTTCCTAAGCTCAGAAGTTGAAGGAATCCTTGCTACACTTAGGGCTTCCCCCCAAACCTGCTGGCAGTATTCTCAACACAGCGCCGCGAACTCTTCTGTCAGCTCGTTTTCTGTCGCCGCCACCCCTTTCTTGTAAGCAGCTGTCTTTACGGCCTCCAACGAACCCTTGAAGGTACGAGCTCCGTCCTTCATCTTAGTAAGCTCCTTCTCCAAGTCAGAGCGCTCCTGTTGAGCTTTGGATAACTCTTCATCCTTTTGACGAAGAAGCTTGTGCTGCCCCTCCACCTAGGTCCTCATCATCCTTAGGCTGGCCTCGGCACCATCCTTTTCTCTTTTCAGCTCCGCCAGCTGTGTGGTGAGCTTCTCATTTTGCACAAGGGCTTGACCTAAAGGCTTCTCAGTCTCCAACCGAAGCTCCAGTTCCAGTCCAGTCTTCTTCCGAGAATCCTCCATGAACTTCTTGGCAGCAAAGACTTCCTGGATGGCCTGTGACAGAATATCAAAAGGTCAAATGCATAAAAATGTCTCCTACCAGTTAGGTGCGATGCAAAAAAAAAAAAAATGGTGAAGATAAGATCAAAAATTTACCAAGGCCAAGTTCCTTTTTAACGAAAGGAACAGATGAGGCAGGCTCATCTTCTCTAGGGCTTCCTTGTCCTTAGGTAGAAGAAGGGGACGTTCCAAGACATCGGCCAGGTGGAGGGCATGGCCTTGTTGGAACGCCCTAATATTGGATTGGCAAGAGATTGGTGCCCCATCCAGCTTAAGCTCGAGAGACCAGGTAGCTGGTGCTCGGAGCATTTCAGCAAGGTCCCTATTCTCCTCGCTTTCCACTAAGGGGGCACGTCCCTTGCCCTTGTCAAGTTTTTACTGCTAGGGTTGTTGTTGTTGTTTCAGCTTCTTCTGCCTCTCCCCATCTGCCTCCTCGGCCTCACCTTTCCTTTTCTTCTTGGGCTCCACAACAGAAGGCTTAGGATCGGAGGGAGGAGGGGGTGGGGGCAAGGACAGAGGGACTTGAGATCCACCCGCTCCCTTTTTGGCAACTCTCTCGCCCCTCTTATGCATTAGTCCTTTTAGCACGTCCATCTCTTCCTCTTCGAGGCTGGAGTCGGGGCGGGCAACTAACAAACCTGCTATCCCAGAAGTCTTGGCAGGCTCGTCCTCCTCGTCCAAGAGTATAACAAACAGGTTTCCTCGAGGCCTTTCGACGTCCTCGAGTAGAAACTGGTCTATCTCCTCATCTAAGGAGTACGACGAGGACGCTTGCTTTTCCTGGGCGGCGGTCATCTAGGAGTGCGTCGAAAGAGGGATTGCTGCGATGGGGCGTGTGTACAGGATAGTGTTGGGCTCGTCAGGAAGATCGTGGTTGGAGAGGAAGGCCGGTCTTGCCACGTTTATGCTTTTCCGTCGCCTATCCCCTGCGATGATTGCGTTTTCTATCTCCTGGAAGTCAGCTGATATAGGATCGTATCCTAATATCAAGTGTGCTGCTCTCACTTGTAAATCTTCACTTACGCAGACTTCTAAGCGGAGGACACAGTTTAGGTCAGCAACGTTGCAAAAGCTCAGACGTGGGCATATATGCTGCTTATCTGTGAGAAAAGATATCCGAGGAGACAAATATGGTTAGAACAGTGATAAATGTGAAGACCAGAGGCAATAGTGTATAATAAGAAATAAAGTAGTAAAAGGTGGGGGGATTGAATCACGGGTTAAGAAAGTTAACTCCTAAGGAGTCACACCTAGATCTCCCCATACAAATGGGCAGTGAGGGCCGTCACGCCAGTTCCCTGAGGCGATGAGGTAGTCGTCCTTCATGCCTTTGTTGGATTTAGGCAGATAGAAGATCAACCTGACTACACTAGACCACGACTTAATGTAATACCCTACATTCTTGAGTTTGTGGCATTCGTACATGAAGGCAACATCGTGCCATGTGAGATTTAGGCCCATTTGCTCGTTCAGAGCATCTACACTACCTAAGACCCTAAATATGTTTGGTGCGCACTGGTCTGAGCATAACCTATGGTTGCGAAGGTACTCACTAGTCACATTTCTCATAGGGAGGGTCATTCCATCTTCTATGAAGGCGATCATTGGAATGATGACTTCTCCGTCTCTCCTGGCACTACCTACGGCTTCTACTGGGCAATACCTTAGACCTACGTCATTGGGGATGTGATACTTGGCCCTAAAGCCTTCCATACCAGCGGTGGTATCGACCAGACACTTAAACCTACCCATTTGGAGGAAGCGAAAATGAAAGTTTGAAGAAGAAAGGGAGTTTAGATGGGAGCCGAGGACGAAAACCGAGGAGTAATTAGCAAAGAAAAGCAAAAACTTACTGGAGTTGGATATACGAGTCTTCATAAGTTTCTGGAGAGAAAAGAGGATGATCGATACTTTGATATGATTGAATTCTGAAGAAATGAATGAAGGCGCTGGTTTCCAAGCGTTTTGACGTGCGAAAGGCGGCCTCGAAATTAGATTTGTCCCGCTCAAATTTTCAGGTGGCGACCTAGACCGTTGGATGTTCATCTCACCATTGAACGTGGGAAACAGGATGTAACTTGCGGTCATAAATGCGCGTGTTTCGGGCTTCGAAGCGTCAGACGGCATTTTCAGGGAAACGAAAGGATCCCCACACACGTGGCGGTCTACGGAGCATGTGGAATGTATACTATTTGGTTCAAAACTCTATCTTTCTCCTCGGATGGGAGGGAAAAATAAAGTTTTGAGGGGCTATTGTGGGGGGTAAGAGTTATTAAATAAACAAATGGGTTTTGGGCTTGATCAATTAGTACCAGTTTGGTTTTGTCATTGGGCCCTTAAGCCCATGAGTCAGTCCATACTGCAGAGGTCCGAGGAGTTGTCCGAGGATGAGTTGCCAAGAAGGTTAAAGGTAGAGTCCTGGAAAAACTTATGGGTAAGAGGGTGATCCAAGCACCCTCTAAGATGCAAGAATGTGAGATAAATATCTAGGGAAAAGGATGCTACCTCCACATTAAAGACCCTGCATCTACCTTACTGGCCGCATTAATGGGGAAATGACCCCTAAACAGTAGAATTCAGTTTTCTTACTATTGTTTGAAGACTTCAAGAAAGTGGCGGATGGGACAAGTATCTAACTGTAAGATTTGTATGACACATGGATGAACAGTGAAAGGAAAGAAGTATATAAGGAGATGAGAGAGGAAGGAGAAGGGGATCGACTCCAAAAACTAAGAAAGAACTAAGAGTTGTAAACTTTGGCCTGGAAAGAGAGTATTTATACAAACCATCCTCGACTTACGTCCGAGGAGACCTATTTGTCATATTCATTCATCATTTGCGTCGATTGTAACATTCCAACCTGTTAATCGAACTTCCAACATCCCGAATCTAGATTTCAAGCCCACTCTTTACAAATCTTATTGTATAAGGCTCGTTGAGCTTGAACCCAACATTCATTTTTTGGGTCCCGGTACAATTGTGCACTTACAATAAGTTTATTACAAACGTTAACTATCTTAAAAGTGGAGGCAATAAATAACCGCAAAGTTTGGGCGATATTTCTCTTTAGTGCCGAACTGGAAGATTTCAAAGTGACAACAAAGTCAAAACCTCAGCACATCCTTTTGGAGTTTGGGGGAAAATTAGGTCCTTTTGATGATTTGATCCTGACTATTTGATCGTTTGAAACAGAAAGTCGAATAATGATGCCATGCCAAAGTCAAACGATTGATTAATCTCACACCTATCATGCATGCCCCTATTTATCCTAAGGCCTAAAAGTTAATCAATAATGAATGTTTTATTAGGTATTTTTGTTTCTTGGTAACAATCCGACAAGAAGATATATTATAAGAACCCGATAGCTAGCGATGGCATAGAGGAACTACAATTATTTGGGATTAATTTGCTTCCAAATAGCAAGCAATAATCCGGTGGGTCTGGCACTCTGGCATGGGAATTTGGCGAAACTGAAAAGAAGCCATCGTACCTTCTGCATATGTGATATATATATGGTTCGTCAATCGGAGTGTTTGAGCAATTAAATAGCTCTTTAATTAATCCCATGTTATCAAGAGAAAGAAAAATGATAATAGAAGTCTTTTTTTTTTTTTTTTTTTTTTTATATACATATTAATAGATATTTTAAGAGTATTGATTTAAGAATTATTTTAAGAAATATTTTATGAAAAAATGCTTAAAAAATTAATTTTTTGACACCTGTTTAAATTTCTAATAAAACTAGTGTTAAAACTTTATTAATATGGTTTATTAACAATTACGGATAATTATTGTATATTCTCGGAGTACCATAAATACGTACTCCTTCCTTTCACATAACTGTGAGTTCCATTAATTAAATTTATGGTGAGACATATAATTTATGTGAGAGAAGGAAGTATGTATTTATAGTACTCCCAGAATATCCAATAATTTTTCAACAACCTAAGGACATTCGTTAACATGACCTATAAAAAAAAAAAAATTTAGTTTATTGGTAAAACACTAAAACCCTGCATCAAGCAGATCTTAAATTCTTTGGAGTTGAAATTTTCATTAATTAGTAGTCGAAGCAGTATCTAGCTATATTAAAATGCATTAAGAGAATCAAATTAATGGTTGGATGGTGATCGATATTTCTAAATTTTTTTCATGAAAATTTTACAATTATTGTATTTGGAGGAAGCTTGTTAGTTTACAACATGGATTGGAAATAATATTAAAGCATGCTCAAACTTCGAAGGCAATATCGAGCTCAATAATTGAAGTAAAAATCATTCGTGTACCCCCCTTCTTCCAGTTAATTAATTGTTGCTTTCATGAACCAAAACACTAATGCGACAGGATTCTTACCCAAATCCATCATTAGCAGACCTCTTTTTTTTTTTTCTTTTTTTTTTTTCGTTTTTTGTTTTCCTTCTGTTTTTAATTAAAAAAAAAAAATCAAGTAAAGTAACATTTGTCTTACCCATCCCCTCACCCCCACCCAAAAAAAAAAAAACTCCAAAGTTTTATTTTGTTGGTGTCTCTTAATAGTACAACATGAAAAGGTTTGAGTTTAGCTTTACCTACCCTATAAAGGACAGATGATTCCCCCATCAGTCACCCATGCCATGGTTAGAACTTAGAAAGTACATAAAACTGGGTGCACCCATTACTGACCCCATCAAAACCCCTTGTTGAGCGTGTTTGGGCGGAAATAATATTGTTTAGGACACTTTTTATTTATTTATTATGATTGGTACATAATTTTATATATATATATATATATATAGAGAGAGAGAGAGAGAGAGAGAGAGAGGTAAAGCTTAGAAGAAGTTTAATTAGAATTTAAAATTAAAATCCAATTTAGGGTTATGTGTCTAAATTTATGTGCGAACTACACAATAATTATCCACTTAATTTTTTTAATTTTTGTGCCAAGTGAGTTAGTAAGCACAAAATACTATAAATCTAATATTAATGAACTATAAAATTAAAAAAAAAAAAACAATTACATATACTCAATAAAAACTAGGGGTGGCAATTCGTGTTCGCGTGTCGGGTTCGTGTCGTGTCAAGTCATGAGCATTCGACTACATAGGTCAACACTAACCCGACCTGTTTATTAAACGGGTCAGTCATGTCGACCTGTTTATTAGATTTTATCAAAATGAAAAATAAAAATTAATGAAAAAACAAACAAATAAATATTTTTAATATAAAATTCAGAACTAACGAGTAACTGCATCACAAATAATCATTCAAAATTAAAGCATATCCCAATATCACAAATAATCAATCACAATATGTCAAAGAAAATAAATCACAACAACTAATAAGTTTATATACCTAGAGTTTGAAGGGTATATTGGTAAAATATCATTTAATTAAACGGGTCAGACGGGTCAAACAGGTTCTATGTGTTCAATACTAACCCAACCCATTTATTAAACGGGTTAGTCGTGTCGACCCGAATATGACACGAACCCGTTAAGCCTCAACCCATAACCTGCTAATTTCGTGTCGTGTCGTGTCGGGTTCGCGGGTCGTGTCAAATTTTGCCACCCCTAATAAAAACTATTACACAACAAAGATCATCACACATTATATCTTATTAAAAATTAGAAAAAATTAATCATAAGTAGTATTAAATTTAGATAAGAATTTTAATACATGACTAATTACATTTACTTTTAAAAAAAATAATTTGACTAATTGTTTATATTTTTATGATAAAAAATTGTGTATAATTTTAAATATATCTATAAGTATGCATGTGTTACATGTAATTTTTTAAAAAATAAATAATTTGACTAATTTTTTTCTTTATGTTTATACACCTACAAACCAAATTAGTTTAACCTAATTAATTAGCCAAGTAAATACTTAGGTTAATTATGAGATCTAGGTTAAACAAATGCAAACATACTACTTAGTGAGACAACAATATGATGACCTAAGAAAACCAATGAAACCAACCTTTTCAAGGTAAAGAACTTGGGGAGGATTTAACCTAATCTATCTTCATGGTAAACAAATCCACTATGATAGAATAGAATATTACAATAGATTTTTTCCCTCAAATCTAAAGTTACCTCTTATAGAACTTACTAACACAACTACGTGCAGGTCCGACTCTATGGACTCTTCTATCTTGAACTTAGTGAATACAAATTCTCACGTTTGTGACTTTGAGAACCCACTCAAAGGTTTAGCAACATAAACTCTCCAGTTTGTGACTCCAAGACCACCCTAGTAGGTTTAAATCACCAGTTATGTATGATCTTGATGCAGCAACTTTAGATCTATCGGTTCTAATAATATGTAGATGGAATTCCAATAGTGACTTTGAAAGGGGAAGGTACAGTACTTTTTAGATCTTAAAAGAGCACCTCCAAAGTCTTTCGAAAAAACGAGCCTTAGGGTTTCCTTTATATATGTAGACGACTAAATTTCTTAATTCGAAATAAATCAAACAAGTAAAATAGTTTCACAAATGCGAATTTGTATTGATGAATGTGTGGTACAATTCTCTGAAATTATATAAGAGTGATCGTCTAATTCGATCTCCTTGAAAGATTTGTTGATTGGAATTATGGTAATGTGATTTTGATCCAAACACAAAATATCTCTTAATTTGGTTGAGAAATGGATCGAAGATCTTCGAAACAGAATTACAATGAATTTTTGGCTATAAGCTTGTTAGAAATCTTTTGTTCTTCACGTTCTTTGTGTGTTCTTGGTCTTTGAAGGTTTGTAGTGGAAGTTCTTCAGGGCTTTAGAGGCTTGAATTCGTAGAACTTCGCTGATTTATGGTTTGTTGAGGCTTCTGGAGGCTTTTGAGCTTGATTTTGATGACCTTTGAGATCTAGGCGGGTAGTTTGGATGGTTTTTCATGTTTTTACCTTAATGAAATTTGGAAAATTTCTAGTAACAGTACATGATGCTTTGTAATTAGCCATACTTTGTGGACTTGGTGGCATGATGTGTCAGCCTGTGATAGGCCGGTAATTTTTCCTCTATACAAATGCCCCCTCGAGACTCATTCATGCACACATTTTTGGAGTGTGGTGAATGAATGAGCCTTGAAAATGGATTTTCATACTTGACTTTTCAAGTGAAGCAGCTGAAGGTGGTGAAAATTTTAGCAAGATGAAGTAATTTCAGAAGAGTAGACCCACCCATATGAAAGGCTTTGATGAGACCGAAAAGAGGTCTGCGAGTATTTGAATGTACTCGCATGATTGGGCCTTCTCAACAGAGGTTAAGCTGAAGTAATTTCAAAAGATTGTTCCATGGTATTTGAAATGGGTCAGTGGGGCAAAAAGTCATTTGCAAGTAGTGGGATGTATTTGATGATTGAATCATATTGGCAGAGATTAAGTTGAAGTAATTTCAGATGAGTATTTTGGATCGTTGGTGGCGATCATAGGGTGTTGAAGATGGAGAATAAGTGAGAATGTTGGCTGGGTACAGCATGCAGAGCTATTGGGCTAGCCTCCCGTTTTTAAGAACTTCTGTTGAAGTTATATCTGAAGGATATACTTCGGATTACGGAGAGAACATGTGGGAAAGTGGTTGAATGTGCATGTGTTATTATATCACTCAGGTTAAGTTAAGGTAATTTCAGAAGCTTATGGATTTTGGGTCTGCTGGTGGTGATGGTGAAGAATATGGAGACGAAGCAAAGTGAGTGGGTGAAACATATGGCACCATGGCCCTGGCCTTGTACGCTGAATGAGGTCCGATGGCAATTAAGTTAAAGTAATTTCAGAAGTATATTTTATGAAATTCTTCAAGCTGATCTTAAGTTGGAGTAATTCCAGAAAGTGTGTTTTGAGGTACCAGCAACGATGACCTTTGGGCCTCACGCTGGTAGGAACATGGAATGAGATTTTGGCGACCATTTACCCACACTAAAGGCTGATTTCTGACGAGCTGATACCTTGGAAGTCATTGTAAGTGTTGGATGGGAGGCAATTTGTAGGATACCCCAACACCTTTCACCACCTTCATCTAATGCCACTTGTTGGGAAAGCATAACAAAATGAAAGGTGGAGCTAACTTGCGATCCTGGTTTTAGAAACTAGCCAAGTTGCTGTTTGTTCCGAATCGCTGCTTCTGATGTAAGACCAAGCAGTTGGAAAAAGACTATGGGAGCCCCGATCTTAGGAACAGGTGCCTCTGGTGGACTTAGATTTCCTGGCCAACCAAGTCCAAGGAAGCATGGAACGACAATACAGACCTTGTTATGAATAACTTTATAGACAAATGAGGTCGTTAAGTGGGGAAACAAAATTTGTTTGGATCCTAAAACAACGATGATGTTGTGAGAAGGGTTTCTACTGAACCATGAGGGAATTGATTTCAAATTGATTATGAAGTAATTTTGGTTGCTAGGTGGTAAGAATGATGAGGCCATAGTGAGAACTGGCTATGAGAATGAGGAATTGAAAATTTGAAAGAAGCAAATCTTCATTTCATGATTTAGTATGTTTTTCTTGATGAGTTTTCAATGAATCCGACTCTTCTATTTATAGCGGAGAGATGGAGAACGGTAGTTGGGTAGTTGAGAATGGCGGATGAGATTTTTTTGGTGAGAATGGTGGACGAGAACGGTAGGCATTGAATGGGAATGGTAGGTCGGAGACTGGTAGGCACCGAACCGGAATGGTGGGCTGGAGTAGCGACCCAATGCAATTTCAAGTTCGAGACACACTTATGAGAGTTCATCTATTCTTTGAAAGGGAAGCCTTGATGAAGTCTGGAGGATACTCTTGAGGGAATCCAGACCAAATGGATGGATATCAAATTTTGATCTTTAGAGCGTAAATTTTAGACACTGCTAGTACTTTGGGGAAATGGGTCAGATTGGTGGTTTCCAAGTCCAAAACAAATACACAGATTTCAAAATCAGAATCTTTGTGAAAATCTGAATAGGACAAGCTTTGCTTGAACATCTTGATTCTTGGTCAAAGTTCACATCAAAGCCAACAGCTGTAGAATCACACTATTTAAGCAATTTTGGATTCTCAAATGAATAAATAGACCCCAAAATTGGAACGTACGTGAAAAATTGGGCAAGATAGGTCCTTCTTGAAAATTTTGACTTTTGGTCAAGATTTGTGCAAAAGTCAACTTTCTAGAAATTGGACCATTTGTGCAATTTTCGAGTCTCGGTTGGAGAAACAGATCCCAAAATCGAAATGTACGCAAAAAATTGAGAGGGACAAGCCCGTTTTGAAAATTTTGACTTTTTGGGCAAAGTCAAAGGTCTAACTTGGTCAAAGCCCTTATCTTTTTTTCTTTTTTTTTTTTTTTTTCTTTTTTTCACAGGCGGTTTGGATCTGGATCAGGATGAACGGTTCAAACCGGGTCGAATCTGGACAGGGGTCAAACCGGGTCTATGACGTCATTGATGATGTCATGAAATTGAGGCGCGTGGGAGTGCGTCTGTTCTGCTAGAGGCACGTGTTCATTGAGGAAGCGTTTATTGGAGCTTCTAGAGGCGCGTGGGAGCACGTGGCTTATCTTTTAGGCCTAAAATTTTCAGGTTTTGTAGATCTAAGGCCACAGAAGACCCCTGTAGGGTTAGTTTTGTAAAATTGTGAACAAATTTGCATAGTGTTAAAGGACTAAGCCGTTGGTCATCGCGGGTGCGTGGCGGCACGTTGTCACTCTGTTGGTGATGATCTTTTTGGGTTTTGTAAATCGAGGGCCATTGGATTGAGTGGTAGCATTGTTTTTGTGAAACGAAGTCTGGACTCGCACGAATGTGAAGGAGGAGACTGCGATCTCCGAGGCTTTTGGTGGCGTGTGAGAGTGCGTGTTTTCCCCGGTGAGATTGAGCTTTCTTGGGTTTTGTTGATTTTTGTTGGTTTAACATCTCTATGGTTTCAGTTTTACGAAATGAGGACAGGATTTTCATGAGTCTAAAAGAGTAGTCCGCTAACATTGTTGGACCCATAGTCTTCTTGGTTTAATTTTGTGGTGGCTGCCCTGACAGGATGGTGCCAGGATTCAGACTTGCGAGGTAGGTAGTGAGCCATCATCCTCTGTCTCTATGGCTGAATACTCTTTCATTTCAAAATTTGGTGCAGTCTTCTTTGACTTTGAGTGTTGTGAATGTGCAAAATCTCACTTTAAGCTCCAACTGTTTTCACATTTCTAAAATGTGAATATGGTTTTTTTTCCAACGGCCTGTTAGTGGAACCATTTAATGGTTTGCTGACTTTCTTCATTTTTCTTGTCTGTTGGTTTAGCAGAAGTTCTCTATATAAGATGTGAGATTGGCTTCATTGATTTGGGCATTCTTAGCCTTCAGTCTTCTTCTCTAGCTTTCAAGATTTTTTTTTTTTTTTTTTTTTTTTTTTTTTACATTTTCCCTTTGTTTAGACATGCCATGAGATTTTCTTCTGACATTTTTTTATTGTTGCTTGTTTTTGTTTTGTAGCACAATTTCCTTGATCTTTGGGTTTGGACATCAAACTTTATGCTGCTGTTCTCATAGAAGTGTTTGCATTCATTTGGTGGCTTTGTACTTCATTGATAGCAACGTTCTTGCAGTGATGTATGCCTTCATGTTGTTACATTCTTTTCTTGCATTAACAATCTTTTAGAAATATTTGTCTATGCAACAACGTTTCCATAAGGATATTCAGCTAGGCAAAAATGCTATCTCTAGTACTCGTCTTTGAAGTCATACTGGCTCTAGCGTTGGCAATTAAGCCGCACCAACACTTGTCTTTGCAATGCAACCATATCGAGAATCTTTGCAACGTAGCTACATCTAGAGTCTTCGCCATGAAGCTACACCAGCACTTTATTTGCATCGAAGCCATGCCGACATCCATCTTTTCCATAAAGCTATGTCAACACTTCATTTGCTCTGAAGCCGTGCCAACATTCATCTTTGCCATGAAGCTACGTCAACACTTCATTTGCACTGAAGCCATGCAAATACTCATCTTTGCTATGAAGCTATGTCAATACTTCATTTGCACTGAAGCCATGCCAATACTCATCTTTTCCATGAAGCCTCATCAATATTCCACATTGGCACTTGCATTCGCATTGAAGTTGCATTAATATTGGCCTTTATAATAAAGCTTGAAGTTTCAAGAAGCTCCCATCAAGACTTTGAGGATGCAAAGAGATGACAACAAAACCTTGAAGATGTGAGAAGAATGCCGCCATGATTTTGACATTGCACGAACATGCCCTTAGAGGAGAGATGATGCAACACCAACTTCAGATGTTGGAGGAAGGTGATGTTGTCTAGATTTCAGAGACATGATGTGAAACAGCACCACTCAGAAGGGAGATGATGTCGTTCAAATTTTGGAGCTATGAAGTGGCACAACCTAGAAGATAAATGATGTAGCTTAGACTTGCAAAGTACAAGAAGATGCCCCCAAGAGATATGTGATGCAAAACATACTTCATAAACGTGGGAGAATGTCCATAGAAGATGGGGAATGCCATGCAAACTTCATTTCTTGCAAAAAAAGTTGAAGATTTTATTTTACTCTACAACCAAGAAACAACTTATATTTATCATCATTTCAAGGAAAGCTAAGCTACGTCAACTCCTAACAGTTTTCATTTTCTACTACAACGATCTTTGAAAAACTCCTCAAGCTAGACTGGCAATCCTTCTTCTTTTTGTGTGACTGAACTTAGTAAAGAGTACTAAGCTGCCTACGTACCCCGAAGAGGGATCAAGTCATTACGTAGTTCAAAAAAAAAATTTGATGATTTTTTTTATTATTATTATTATTTTTTTTATGGTTTTGATGATTTTTTCTTCTTTGTTTTTTGTTTTTATTTTTGTTTTTTTTGTTTTTGTTTTTGTTTTTTTTTGCAAAAAGGGAGGGCTCATGTGTGTAATCCTTGCCCCACACCCCACGACATTTCATGGGTACCAATTGTGCAATAGTGGGTATCACCTCTACCAAGACCTCGGCCTTAAGGGCGACATGGGCATCCAGCCACTACGCCACACTCGCAAATGGTGACATAGAGTGGGGTTCATTTTTCTTTATTTGTACGCTTTCAAAGGCAATGAGAGGACATCATGTACCCTCTCAGCGTTGCAGTAGGTAGTTTAAGCTCTTATCGAGGGGCATTTCCCGATTTTCAAGCATAGAAGTGTTTGAGGAACTTCCCATTAATGGGGCCGAACCTTACACCCTCTTGATCAATCAACTTGTAAGCTTCATTGGTGTAGACTTCTTGCACAACATAAGGTCCATCCCATTTTGAAGTGAACTTATTGCTTGTACGATGAGTCGTGATGATAGGTCTTCGAACGGCAAGGACTAAGTCACCCACTTGGAATGATCGTGGTTTAACTCTTTTATTGAATGCGCTTGACAAACGAGCTTGATAGCACTCAAGGCATTGTTGGGCCTCAAGCCTTCTCTCATCTAGTGCCTCTAGCTCTTGTAATCTAAGCTTGGCATTTTCCTCTTCAGTTAACCCTTCTTGAACGGCGATCCGTAGTGATGGGATTTGGCGTTCTAGGGGGAGGACAGCTTCTACTCCATAAACAAAAGAATATGGGGTTGCTTGAGTGGGCGTTCGAAATGTTGTTCGATATGCCCATAATGCTTCTCCGATCTTTTCATGCCAGTCCCGCTTAGTCTTGGATACCAATTTCTTTAACGAACTGCCAAGAGTTTTGTTAAAGGTTTCGGCTAATCCATTCGCTGGGGCATTATACATAGAGGAGTTGTACTATTTAAATGCAAATTTCTCGCATAGCTTCGTCATCAGCCTATTGTGAAATGGCTTGCCATTATCAGTTATGATATACCGAGGGACACCATACCGATAGATCAAGTGAGTTCGAATGAAATTGACTACTGTTTCCTTCTTCACTTCCCTAAGAGGCATAGCTTCTGCCCATTTCGAGAAGTAATCAGTTGCAGGCAAGATGTATAAATGGCCACCGGATGATTTTGGTAATGGTCCTATTGTGTCAAGCCCCCATGCATCAAAAGGCCAAGAAGCTACAGTTGGGTGTAGAGGTTCTGGTGGCTGATGGATGAATTTTGCATGATATTGACAAGCCTCACACCTCTTAGCATACACCATGAAGTCTTGCACCATCGTGGGCCAATAGTAACCCATCTGTTTGATCCTGTAGTGTAACTTAGGACCCGACTGATGTACGCCGCATATTCCAGAATAAGCCTCTTCTAAGGCTTGTTTAGCCTCATTCTCTCCTAAGCAACGGAGAAACAATCCATCAAATGAACGGCGGAAGAGAGTGTCCTTATAGTAAATGAATTGAGCAGCCCTTTGCCGAACTTCAGTCTTGTGGCATTTATCATCCGGGAGTCTTCCATGTTGAAGGTATTCAATGATCACTTGTCGCCAATCTTCTTTTTCAACAAAGCATACAAAAATGAGGTTGGCTTGCTCTTCTTCCTTTTCTTTTTCAACGATGAGAGGTACCACCCACCTTTGGGAAATAGCAACCTTCGTTGTCTCTTCTTGGGATAATGCTATGGTGGTAGCTAAATTAGCTAAAGCATCAGCTTGTCTATTTTCCTTCCTTTGTATATGCTCTAATGTGATGGCCTCAAAATTCACTAGCAACTTCTTCGCGTACTTGCAATAGGGGATGAGGTATTCTTTCTTGACGTCATATTGCTCCAAGATTTGGCTGATAATTAATTTGGAATCCCCAAAGATCTCAAGTTACGATATGCCCATCTCAATGGCCATTTGTAGGCCAATAATTAATGCTTGATATTTGGCTATGTTGTTAGAGCAAAGTTCGCTTAATAAGAACAAGTATAGAAGTATTTGTTGTTGTGGAGAAACAAACACTACACTTGCCCTGGCTCATTCTCGACGTGTAGCCCCATCGAAAAACATCGTCCACAGTGGCATTACTTCAATGTAGAACACGTCTTCATCCGGGAAATCTTTGGAGAACTCCCAATCAGAGGGAACTGGGTGATCAGCTAAGAAATCTTCAAATGCTTATCCTTTAACGGCGTTTTGTGGAACGTATGCAAGGTCATATTGTTGTTGCAGGACTGCCCATCGAGCTATACGACCTAAAACCACTGGCCTGGAGAGGACATATTTGATCGGGTCTGCCTTTGCTATCAAATGGACCGTATATGCTTGCATGTAGTGTTTCGATTTGTCTATGGCAAAGAAAAGAGCAAGACACGTCTTTTCAATAGCAGAATAATTTAATTCAGCCCCATGAAGAGTTCGGCTCAAATAATAAAGGGCTCGTTCCTTCCCTTCCTTATTTTCTTGTGCCATAAGAGCACCTAGAGACCTTTCTTGTGCCGCAATGTACAACACTAGAGGCTTTAGCAGGTATCTTTTGATGCTTGTAAAAGCATTGCTACAAGCCTCATCCCATTCGAAGTGTACATCCTTCTTCATCAACCTATTGAAAGGTTGACATCGACTAGCCAAGTTCGAGATAAATCGTCATATGTAGGCAAGTCTTCCCTGCAAGCCCCTAAGTTCTCGCAAATTCTTGGGCTCTAGCATCTTCTGGATTGCTTCAATTTTGGATTGGTCAATTTCAATGCCGCGATGCCTCACAATGAAACCAAGGAACTTCCCAGATGTTACGCTAAAAACGCCTTTGAAGGGGTTCATTTTAAGCTGATACTTTCTTAGGCAGTTGAACACGGATCGCAGATCTGCCAGATGGTCTTCCCTCCTATTTGTTTTAACCACCAAATCATCGACGTAACACTCCACGTATTTATGAAGTACATTATCAAAGATCTTTTGCATGACCCATTGATAGGTAGCACCCGCGTTCTTTAGTCCGAAAGGCATTACTTTGTAGCAGTAAATGCCCTTAGGAGTACGAAAGGTTGTAAGCTCTTCATCCTTAGGATTCATTCGAATTTGATTGTAACCTGAAGAACCATCCATGAAAGATAAAGCTTCATGACCGGTAGTGGCGTCAACCATGACCTCAATAATGGGCAATGGAAAATCATCCTTGGGGCACGCATTGTTCAAATCACGGAAGTCAAAGAACACCCTGATTTGTCCATTCTTTTTTTTACAGGGACAATGTTAGTGATCCATTCCGAGTACTGTACTTCATGAATGAAGCCCGCCTCAATTAGCTTATTGACCTCGGTTTCTATTTGAGGAATAAGCTCTGGCCGAAAGTGTCTTTGGGCTTGTTTGACCGGGCGCACGCCTTTCTTTATTGCCAAATGGTGTAAAGCAATACTTGGATTGAGTCCAAGCATTTCTTTGTAAGTCCAAGCAAACACATCTTTATATTCTACTAGGAGCTTAAGGTATCTTTCTTCTTCTTCAGGGGTAAGAAGCGCACTGATGAAAGTTGGCCGGGGCTCTTCGGTAGTTCCTAAATTGATCTCTTTAAGTTCATCAACTGTAGCCTATCCTCCATCTTCCAAAGCCGGAGGAGCTTCATCAACTTCTTCATTGGTTGCTTCAACATTTGAAAGTGTACCTTCTTCTACTGTAATATGAAACGAAGATGATACTTCTTAAATTTGGTCATTGCGGACAACTGATTGTCTTGTATGTACCACTGTTCGCCTTTTGACTTTAAGAGATCCTTCGGTGTTGATGTCTAGGGTAGAGTTACGTTTCATGCGTGAGGGAATGCTATTGCGGATCCCATCATTAGCTTTCTCCTCCCCTTGAACCTCAAATTTTATGGAATTTTGAGAACGACTATTGATAAGCCCTTTTATTGCCCCCAATCGATCAAAGACTAATCTACAAGCAAGAGTGTCTCAATTTTGTGTTAATCAAGTTGTATTTAACCTGTCAAACACTGTGATTTGTAACGATGGGGCATTGATGTGATCAAACACTGAGACACGCGATGCAAAGTGATTTTTCCTTCGATTCGAACTTTCACCGACCTCCACTGTTATGTATTGGGAACTTGAAGCATTGCTTCTTTTCTTGATCCATATTTGAGCCGGTTGTTTTGGAGTATAACCTAATCCGGTCTTTAGGATAGGAATTTCATGTCCTTCAAGCCACATTCTCCTTTGTATTTTGTTGAGGCCGTGCACCTTCTCTCCGGTGACTTTTGGAATCAGTTTCCCTAGGTCCCTTTGTTTTGAGAAATCATAGCCTGCTTTGGCTAAAAGCCTATATGCCTTTTGGTCGAACCATTCTTTCATCCGTTAACTTGGTAGAATACTGTGTTCCGTCTAACTTTACGAATACCTCATGAATCCATTTAATGGTTTCGAGGGCAAAGGGTTTGTGGATGAAGTTAAATGCATAGCATGATTTTCCTTCAATATGGCTACATCCTCCATCGTGAACTTCATAGGAGGCCTTCCCTTATTTATAGTAGATTGAAGGCATTCCATGAATGATGATTGTCCTTTCTTGCGGCGTGATAATGGTACATAACAAAGAAATGGAGGATTGTCAAAAGGCGTCAAAATCTTTGCTCCCCCTGAATTATTGGTAGATCCACTAGAATGGTTATCTCCTTCTTCTGGGGAAGGAGTATCCTTTCCAATGATGAATCTAACATGCTTCTTTTCATTCTGCTTGCTCTCTGTGGGCGAGATCTCAATTGGGAGAACTTCATTAGGAACGTCATCTTCTACATAGAATTTTGCGTCAGCAAAGTGAGCTTCGGTCTCAGTAAAAGGTTTTAAGTCGGCATTGACCTTTTTTACTCCACCTTGAATGTACTTGAAACATTGATGAAAAGTTGACGGCACTATTCCGTTCTCGTGGATCCATGGACGTCCCAACAACATGTTGTAGGTTGACTTGGCATCAATAACATGGAACAAAACATTTCTTGTCAATTCTCCAATGATTAGTTCCAAGTGTATCATACCAATTGCGCGTTGTCCTCCTTGGTTAAAACCTTGAATGACCAAACGACTATGCAATAACTCCTCCATAGTAAGACCAAGTCATCTCATCATTATTTTTGATAGTATATTAACAACTGAACCTCCATCAATGAGAATACGATCGATCTTTTGTTCATGTGCATAACCAGAGACATAAAGTGGATGATTGTGGGGTTTAGAGCCTAACAACAGATCCTTGTCAGTGAAAGTTATTTCTGGGGAGCACGCATAACATTCTTAGGTTTGTTGAAGCACGTTGGCATAAAGAGTGCACATCTCCGATTTTTCAAGAGCTTGGGTGAGCACCTCCTTCTGTGAGGTGGAGGACTGTAAGGGTTTAACTTCATCATCTTGAGATTGGAGTTTCTCTAAAGTCTCATCTGGTCCATAATGGTTGATATCCTTCTCTTCATCATGAATTTCATAGCAAGAGACTGTGTTAATGGCTTTTGCTGAGTCATTTTGAAAGAATCTTCTAGGGAAGAATTCTTCTAATGTGATGAGATTTCGAAGCTTTTGGGTTTGTGCCGAATCGTCATGCATTTTTATGCTCAATCTTTCTTGCCTTTTATCACTCCTTCCACTTGATCGTAGTTGAATCAAGTTTTGTGCTCTTTTGGACTCTTAGGTGATCAAATGAAGAGGAAATTCTCGTCTTCTCTTCCATCTTCTACGAGTAACCATTGTCTAGCCTTCCTCCTCATCCATCGTTGACCTTTTATCTTCATTTGAGCTATAGTCAAATGCTTCTTGTGAGAGCTGAACTTGAACAGGTTCCAGAGAACCAAACTGGATGAGTGTGGTATTCACCCCCAGCTTAGTAGTCGGAGATATGCAACTAGGTGACCCGTAAGCGAATGTTGCAAGGTGCGCCTCGGTAACCTCATCAAAATCCAAGTTGATCTTCCTTTCCTTGGCTAACTTCATGATGAGTTCTTTAAGAACAAAGCATTTCTAGATTGGATGACTTATGATGTGATGATACTTACAATAGTTTAGGTCTTCAACTTTCCCTATTTCTTCTGGTCGTTTGCATTCTGGCAATTCTATTAATTTAAGCTTAAGGAGTTGTTCTAGCATTTCGGGCATATCGGCATTTGGGAAAGGATACGCCTTTTGTTCCCATTCCTTGAGCGACGAGCGACGCATTTCACGTCATTGGCCTCCTCTTCTCATTAGCCTTCATTTTTCTTGTTGAAATTTTGACTGGGGCAGAGTTGATATTCATTGAGTCTTTGACATTAATTTTCGCATCCCTATCACTCTTCCTTATTTCCCTTCTTTCTTTCCTTTCCTCAGGCACAGGAGGCTTTGTATTTCCATGACTAGCAATGCTCAGCTCCATGTCATGCACACGAGTTGCTAACTCTTCAAATGTTCGGGGCTTTATCCCTTGTAGGATGTAAAGAAGTCCCCAGTGCATGCCCTGGATGCACATTTCTACAGCAGATATTTTAGAAAGTCTATCCTTACAATCTAGACTCAAAGAACGCCATCGATTGATATAGAACCCCCATATTGTGCTCGAATAGTATTCGTTATCATGTCTTGGAGTTGTTGGACAGATAACGAAGCTATTGGGGTGGGATATCCATGTTGAAAAGTGCCTTCAACTCCTTTTCCCTTGTCAACCTTAGTGTTTTCTCCTTTCAAGGTGAAGCTAGGCAGGTGCTCAGGGCCAAGACTTGATTCACCCGAATCTTGTACCTCCATTTTGTTCATCAAGGTTGCAATTTTGACATCCTTCTCCTCTAGTGCTTTTGTAAGAAGGATGACCCTTTGTTCCATTTTAGCCATCTTTTCTTCCATGGTAGAGGTGTTAGTCATCATCACTGGCATAACCTCTAAATGTGACAGAGAAAATGGTGAAATAGGATGAGTTAAAGTTATTTCATTCCTTAAGCTTCTCATCGCGGGTGAAAAGTTGATAGAAAAGGTCTTTGTTGTGGATGATTCATTATTGATCTCTAAATCAAATGAATCCTTGGCGATAGCTTCCCTATTGGCAAGAAAGTCCAGAGCCTTGGGTCGACTGCGAGTGATTGGGCCGACATAATCATCGGCAATGGAAGCATCACCCACTGATTTTCGGACATTCTTGTTAGAGGCCATTGAAGCTGGTAGCAAATCAAATTTCTTTTCTTTTGAAGGAGAAAGAGATGAGAGGCAGAAAGGTCCCACTAGGCATGCCAGAATTTGTAGATGACTAAATTTCTTAGTTCGAAATAAATCAAACAAGTAAAATAGTTTCACAAATGCGAATTTGTATTGATGAATGTGTGGTACAATTCTCTGTGATTATAAAATAGTGACCCTTTGATTCAATCTCCTTGAAAGATTTGTTGATTGGAATTGTGGTAATGTGATTTTGATTCGAACACAAGATATCCTTCAATTTGGCTGAGGAATGGATCGAAGATCTTTGAAATGGAATTACAATGAATCTCTGGCTATGAGCTTGTCAGAAATTCTTTGTTCTTCGTGTTCTTGATACGTTCTTTGTGTGTTCTTCGTCTTCGAAGATTTGTGGTGGAAGTTCTTCGGGGCTTTAGAGGTTTGAATTCATAAAGCTTCACTGATTTATGGTTTGTGAGGTTTCTGGAGGCTTTTGAGCTCGATTCCAGTGAACGTTGAGATCTAGGAATATGATTTGGATGATTCCTCTTCAATTGTTCTTCATATTTGAAGGTTTGTGGTGGAAGTTCTTCAGGGCTTTGGAGGCTTGAATCTATAGAGCTTCACCAATTTGTGGTTTGTTGAGGTTTTTTGGAGGCTTTTGAGCTTGATTCCAATAACCTTTGAGATCTAGACAAGTAATTTGGATGATTTTGCTTCGAATGTTGTTTGTATTCGAGGTTGAATTTCTTGGAGGCTTTAGGGTTTGATTCTAGCAAAGCTTCTGGATTTCTAAACTCAAGATGTCTTGTTGTCTTGGTCTCCTCTCGGCCTTCTTAAATGCTTTAGGAAGGCTTCTATTTATAGGAGTTTGGGGGTGGGTGAGCGACACGTGGCGGAGTCTGATGTTGGTTTTCTTGTGTCATTGCTTACACATGCTGATGCGTTTCATGCCTCTATTTCAATGACACTAGGCAAATTTCTATTGGTTTCTGAATAGTGATAGGAAAACCTAGCAGCAGTACATGGCACTTTGTAATTGGTTCTATTTTGTGGACTTGGTAGTATGATATGTCAGCTTGTGATAGGTTAGGAATTTTCCCTTTCTACAATATACTAAAAAAATTAGATTTGAAACCCTAACCACTTAATGGGCTTAACGAGTTGATGGGCTTTAATTAAATTTAACAGACCCCATTTTTTGATCAATTGAACCTATTCTCTTGATCGGTTGAACCTAGCATGTTTCAAATTTCTTGAACTTGTGATTTCATTTATCTTGTATTTTGACTTGTAGCACCCTAAGCATTGTCTAATATACCTTATAGACTTTATGATCTATATCTAGACAAGTTTGTGTTCACGGTTTGCCAAATTAAGACAATAACTGCAAATTGAAAGATTCTTATCCATATTAGGTGTAGCTTTCTAAGAAAATTGTACATGAGGGAAACTTTGTTAGCTCAATCAATGTTTATAAGAACAATCAAATTTTAATCCGAAGATTATATATTGATTATAAATTCTTAATATAATATAGTTTCTTCTTTTTATTATTTTTTATTTTTTTGCTTTTTTAACATACTAGTCAACGCATTATTATTTTCCATCAAAATTTACACCTTTTAGTTGCAAAAAAAGGAATATGCAACTCAATGTGAGCATATTCAAACTCAAAGTCAATTATCTTCGAGTATTTCGTTTGATATCACCAACTTAGTTTTTGTCATTTATGACAAGAAAATGGGACCTTCCACCATATATTCCTAAGTAGACATAGCAAAGTGGGCGGGTTGAGTTGGGTCAATCGAGTTGCGGGTTAGACAAGTTGCGGGTAAAAAAGGATCATTTTAAGCGGGTTAAAAACGGGTTCGGGTCAACTGGATTGCGAGTCACGTTGACCCATATTTTTCAAATGATTTTTTTTTAAAAATAAAGAAAACAACATGTATTTGCCATTTGGAAAGTCATGCAACGAATTACTTGATATAAAATGCATTACTTTGAATTCACCACTTATATCAAGAATGAACTCAATTAAACTTATTCAATAATTTTAAAATTTTACAAATCCTAACATTGCTGCTATCTAAAATAAAATAACACAAAGATAAGTAAAACAAATACACAAGTTTTATTTCTACACAATATCAACATCCCAAAATATAAAACAAAATTACAAATGACTTATTGGATAACTCATTTGAAAAAGAATAAAAACATATAGGAACCTTACAATCTTGAAAATTAATTTTATAATCTATTATCAATTGTGGTTGGCACTCTATTTCAATTTGAGGTATACATTAAAATTTGATTGTTTACTTATTTATATTTGGTCTCTTTTGTGAATATCATCTCATTGTTAAGCAACACACACTCTAGAAAATATCATAATTTATTTTGAAAAGCGGTTTATTTTAGACATAAATTTTTAAAAAATAGGTCTAAGCATTTATGATTTATGCTAATTTGATACTTTGACTTCACTATATTCACACTTGTGAATGTTTCTCTGGCATGTCTACGATTTTAAATCTATGCTTTTAACTCTATAGTAACTAGATTATCTTGTTATGTACTTTGTTATTTGATATCTAAAAATCTTTACTCATTATAAAATGCTCAACCATTTATTGTTCAATTAATTTGCATGTAGTTATGTAAATATCTCAATTGTTTCCTTAAAGCTCACAACAAACAATTAAACCAATATTGTCTTAATTTAATTTTATTTTTTACCAAAAAAAATTAAAAAATGGTTCAGGTTCAAGTTGGGTCGGGTTCACCTACAAAAAATCACAGGTCGGGTTATGAGTCAACCTCTTTTTGCTTCAGGTCAAAAAAATTGGGTTTGAGTCAGGTCAGAAAATAGTGTGTCGATCCTTCCCCACCACCCTCAAAGGAGCAGCTCGAGTATGGTTCGGTAAATTGGCACAATCTTCTATTGACGATTTCGATCAGCTCAGTAGCCTGTTCGTGCATCACTTTGTAGGAGGACAGCTTCAGAAGAGGCCAATAATTCATTTATTGATGATCTGACAAGGAGAAAGAGAATCATTGAGATCATACGTGAAGTGGTTCAATAGAGATGTGTTGGAAGTGGACGAAGCTGAGGATCAGGTACAATTAATGATGTTCAAAGTTGGGACCACGGCATTGCACTGACGAATGCAGAGATCTCAAAGAACAAATAGAAGAATTGATCCAAAAGGGAAAATTACAGAATTTTGTCAAGAAAAACACGTATGGATGACCAAAGCAAGAAGATTGAACTAGGTCAGAGGAGAAGCCCAAAGACGATGATAAGTCACAAGAATGACCAAAAAGTGTGGCAGGGGAGATAAGGATGATCAACGGTGGCCTAATGATGGAGGGCTCGTTCAGATCCCTCAAGAAGTCACAACAAAGACAAGTCAACAGTGTCCATATGATACCATCTATGAAAAATAGGAGAAGGGAGGCAATGGACATGGTTTTCTCATAAGAAGACGTTGGAGGAGTGAAGTAACCACATGACGACCCCATGGTCATCAAGCTCATGATAGAAGGATTCAACACTAGAAGAATTGTAGTGGACAACGGAAGTTCCGTTGATATCATTTGCCTCTTCGCCTTCCAACAGTTAAAAGTAGACCTAAGCAAGCTTCATCCATTCGAGCCTCCCTTTGTCTGTTTCAGTGGGGATAGGGTTTATCCAAAGGGGATTGTAACCCTGACAATTACAGCAGGCTTGTACCCCTAGCGAATAACAAGGCAACTCAATTTCCTAGTAGTAGATTTTCATTCGTCCTACAATGTCATCATTGGACAACCAACTCTCAACCGCTGGAAAGTAGTAACTTCAACATACTACTTAAAGGTAAAATTCCCTATAGAAAATGGGGTAGGAGTGATCAAAGGAGACTAAGTTCTAGCTCGTGAATGTTATTAAGTAGTATTGGCATCCAAGGAAAACCACACATGGATAATCGAGGAAGAAAGGTCGGAGACAATAGAGGCATTGGAGACAGTTGAACTAGTGGAAGGAGAACCTATGAAGATAACAAACATAGGAGCAAATCTTGATCCTGCTATGAAGAAAAGGGTAACGGAGTTCCTAAAAAGGAATTTAGATGTCTTTGTATGGAGCCATGAAGACAAGCCTGGCATTTCAGAGGACGTCATCCAACACAGACTAAACGTGGATCCAGAGAAAAAGCCCGTCCATCAAAGGAGGAGAGTTTTTCCACCCGAAAGAAACAAGGCCATCATGGACGAAGTCAATAAGCTCCTGGCTGCCAAGTTTATCTGGGAGGTACACTACTCAGAGTGGTTGGCTAACGTCATCATGGTGAAAAAAACAAACGAAAAATGGAGGATGTGCGTGAATTTCACAAATCTAAATCAGGCCTACCCTAAGGATAGCTTCCCTTTACCATGAATTGATCAGCTTATTGATTCTACAGTAGGACAAAAGCTCCTAACATTTATGGATGCATTCTCAGGGCACAACCAGATTCAAATGTCAGTAGAAGATCAAGCTATTCGGATTGAAGAGCGCAGTAGCTATTTATCAGAGGTTGCTAAATCAAATGTTCAGTAAGGAAATTGGAAGAAACATGGAGGTGTACATGGACTACATGCTCGCCAAGAGAAAAGTGGTGGAAAGTCATTTGGATGACCTTGAGGAAACCTTCAAGACCTTGAGACGATACCATATGAGATTGAACCTAGCAAAGTGTGCGTTTGGGGTTTCTTCGGGAAAGTTCCTTAGCTTCATGGTGTCACAACGATGAATAGAAGCAATCCGAAGAAAGTGAAAGCCATACTAGACATGACTTGACCTAGGAATGTCAAGGAAGTGTAGAAGCTGACAGGAAGAGAGGCAGCCCTCAATCGCTTTATCTCGAGGGCGACGGACAAATGCCTCCCCTTCTTCAGGACTTTTAAGCAAGCCTTCACATGGACCGAAAAATGCAATGCGACTTTCCAAGAATTAAAATGATATTTGAGTAACCCAGCACTGTTGAGCCCATCTAAGGAAGGTGAAGGCCTATTCCTGTATTTGGCTGTCTCTGTCATGACAGTAAGTGTAGTCCTAATTTGAGAGGAATCAAGGATCCAACACCCTGTATACTACATGAGCCAAGCTTTTCAGGGAGCAGAGGCGAAATACCCACACATCAAGAAGTTCACTTTCGCTCTGATTGTTGCCTCTCAGAAGCTGCATCCTTACTTTCAAGCAAATTCGATCCTTGTCATGACGGACCAACCAATCAAGAAGGCGATGAACAAACTAGAAGCAACAGCCTGAATGGTACAATGGGTAGTTGAGCTGAGCCAATTCGACATCGAATACAAACCTCGAATAGCAATAAAGGCCCAGGTGTTAGTAGACTTCATTGTTGAATTCACCATGCCTGAAGATAGCTCGACGAGTATAGCAGAGTTATGGACGGTACAAACCGACAAATCGTTAGCAAAAGGAAAGGGCAAAGTGGAGTTGTCATAACCTCATCGGAAGGGGACATCTTGAAATACGGGGTCCAACTCCAATTCTCAACCACCAATAACGAGGCAGAGTACGAAGCCATACTAACGGAGCTCAGGTTAGCAAAATCCATGGAAGCCAAAAATGTACTCTTGAAAAGTGACTCTAGGTTAGTGATTGGACAAATCAAAGGGGATTATGAACCAAAGGAACAGAGAATACATAATTACTTGAAGTTGACAAACCAACTTGCTGGAGACATGGAACATGTAGAATTTGCACAAGTCCCACAAAGTTTGAACATAGAAGCAGAAGAAATAGCGAGACAAACATTGTTAGAAGCCAAAGATGACCTGCTGGGGATAAAATTGGAGGTACAAAAATTCCTTTGCATCGAAGAATTCCACACGTTTGCAATACAATGGGGGCAGGCAGGATGGCACCCATCACGTCCTACCTGAAGGATGGTTACCTACCTTCAGATCTAGATGAGGCAAGAAGGATAAAGAAGCGAGCTACCAGATTCACACTCCTAAATGATGTGCTTTACAAAAGGGGAATTTCTTTCCCTTACTTAAGATGTGTCAAACAGGACGAAGCGAGATATATCTTAGAAGAAGTTCATGAAGGCATTTGCAGAGATCGCTCAATGTCAAGATCCTTGATATCAAAGATCACTAGAGGAGGCTATTTCTGGCCAATGATGCAAAAAGAAGCTAAGGACTTCATCAAAAGGTGTAACAAGTGCCAAAGGTATGAGAATGTCCAGAGAACACCAAGAGAAAAGATGACGATCATAACCTCCTTATGGCCATTTGCACAATGGAGGATCGACATAGTTGGCCCCCTGCCCCAAGGTAAAAAATAGGTAAAATTTTTACTCATAGCAATTGATTACTTTACAAAGTGGGTAGAAGTAAAGGCACTGGCAACAATCACAGAGGCAAAGATACAAAACTTCGTGTGGAAGAACATTGTTTTTCAATTTCAGCATATTGAGGACGATCATATCAGACAATGGCAAGCAGTTTAACAATCAGGTGTTTCGTTCCTTCTACTCAAGACTCGAAATTCGAAACCAATTCTCGTCACCTGGGTACCCACAAGCTAACGGATAGATGAAGGTAACCATTCGAACCTTGCTAAAACCCATCAAAGTTTGACTGGAAGGGGCAAAGGGTGCATGGCTTGAAGAATTACCAAGTGTCCTTTGGGCCTATAGAACCACAACCAAGGCCCTAACTAGAGAGACACCATTTAATCTTACCTACAGTATGGAAGCAATAATTCCTGTTGAGGTTAGAGTCACTAGCATAAGGAGAGAGTTTTTCGATGAAGAGTTTAACAACGATCAACTGAGGATGAATCTGGATTACCTCGACGAGACGAGAGATGAAGCATCCAAAAAATGGCAAGGAACTAACAAAAGATGGCCTGATACTATGACCAAAGAGTAAAGCTTAGGAGATTCAACATAGAAGACCTCGTCTTATGAAAGGTTATGCCTGCGACAAAGGACCCAGCTCATAGAAAGTTGGGACCAACTTGAGAAGGCCCCTACAAAGTCACTTACTGCTTAAGACAAGGAAGTTACCACCTAGAGTCCACGGATGGCAGCAAGTTACCCTATCCTTGGAAGGTTGAACACCTAAAGAGGTATCATCAGTAGGGGTATAATCATTTGTAATCGTTGACAAATGAAAGCAGTTCAATAAAAGAATTATTCAAGGCATAAGCTTCCACAAAAGTGCTAACAACTGATGATGCTGGTGACACGATGAGGCCAGTGGCCAATGAAATAAATCCCCCAATAGGTTATAAGTCACACGATGAGGCCAGTGACATAATTCCTCCAATGGATACAAGTCACATGACGAGGCTAGTGGTACAAGTCCTATAACGGACACAAATCACATGACGAGGCTAGACCATCAAAGGATATAAATCACATGAAAAATCCTATGATGAACTAAAGTCACACAGTGACAATAACATAAATTATGAAGTGGATGATGAGCCTAACGGCCTCTCAAACTCTCTTCTCAAAAGAAAAAGGTTAGTGGGATAAGGCAGAATCTCTACAAGAGACAAATATGCTTGAATAGATAAAATGTAATGTTCAAAATAAAAAGCATGTATGAAGATAGTGTTCAAAAGTAAAAAAGCCTAAAAACAAATAGGACACCCAAAACATAAACTATTCAAAAATAAATGTGTAAAGCCCCAAATTAGACGAGGCACCCAAAAAAAAAGAAAAAAAAGAAAAGAAAAGAGCAAACTTTTTCTGGTAGGAAAAATTCAAGTTGTAGGATCGTCACCACCATCACTGGCCCCCTGGTTCTCATCACCCCCAAAAGCATCATCTTCAGTAGCATTAGCTTCCTCGGCTTCCATTTCCTTGCCCACGGCCTCAAAGTCCAGGGTTATGCTTTGCCAAATACCTTCTTAGCAACTCAAAACCCTCAAAAGTATCAACTGAGAAGGATGACGTTGTACTCGTCAGTGAGCTAGATGAAACAAAGAAGAACTTCGTAAAGAAGAGAAAAAGGATAAAGAAAAAACACACCAAGTTTAGGTGTCCCCTACCTACATTGTAATTTGGGGACATCGCTTTAGAAGTCATTTGAGAGAGTCTCCCAACTGTCACTAGACACAAAAAAGTATCTAAATTTCTAATAATAGAATGATGAAGGGAGACTGCCAATGAGCTTGGCTTTCCACCCGGATGACATCACCCTCAGTTACTATCATCTAAATTTCCATACAACTAATGATGATTCACTAGGAATTCGGCATGAGTTACCCAGGTGCTATGCCTAGATGATGGACAAGCTCCATTATAAAAGGTTGGATGGGGAATTTGAGGCCATTTAGGAATGTAGCTTCATATAAACACACCTCCCCAGGATTGAGGGCACAAGCTTTCTTGCCTAAACAAGGAAGGCAAATTCTAGTTTCGTCAGGAAGCTGGAACCTATCTCTAAACCTAAAAAGAGTGTCCTCATCTTGGGAACACACTTCTTTAAGAGCGTGGAAGGCTCTCAGCACAATTTGAGAAGAATATGAACTTCCAAAATGGCAGTATCAACTTCCATAGCTTTATCTCTAGAGGATAGACTTGTGTCTAACTCATTGGACCTCACCTCCACTGACATCCCTTGAATGGACCGAAACCAATCTAAAGATTGAAGCAAAAACAGAGAAAGGTTAGCCAACACTATCCGTAGAGCACTATCCCTAGGGACAAAAGGCCCAACCTCTGGGCAACCACCAATAGACCCAAGAAGTGCCCTTAAACGGGTAAAGAAGAAAGAGATAGAAGGACAAAGATGCCTAAGCTCGGAATGATCACAAATCAAGGTAAGAAAAGAAAAGTAGGAATCCCCAATTGAAACAGAGGAAAGGGAAATTAGGTAGAGAAAAGGGAAGATCGTACCTGAGAAAAAAGAAGTGAAGTGGCCTGAACTCGGAGATGGAAAAGAAAAAAAAAATGAGGGAGGAAGAAGAAAGAGAAACGCATTTAAAGCCTTCCCCATAAAACTGAGACACGGGAAACCCAAACACTTCATCGAGGAATGTGCCCACGTCCAGCCAATCAAAACGTGACACGTGGCCCGCTAGCATGCAGCACCATCACGTCACCATAAATGTGATAGAAACAGAATCCTAAAGGCCAGGCTTAGTGTAGGGCGACCCTTCACATTCCTTGGATCGTCAAGAAAGCTGACGACCAAGGAATGGGGGGCAACTGATGAGCCCAAAGATATTGTTCGTCCAAGCATAGCAATGGACGAGAAGCAAACCATAAATGAAGTCTTTATTGATTGAGCCGTTACGATTGGAAGAAGTAAAGAGGACAACAACTCAGAGGTCTCCATAGACAAGGAACTAAACCACCATTAATTGTGGTTCCAACGGCTAGGAAAGCATAAGCCTATATAAGGCACATCTAACCATAGGTAAAGGACATTATCAAAAATATACTCCCATCAACCAGAATTTTCTCATTATCTCTCTCTCTTTCTAACTGTACCATTGAAGGCTCATCAACTGGCACCACGTGCGGTGACCTATTTGTTACCTTTCTCTGTTGTCTTGAAGGTCACATTGGAGCCATTTGGACGATCCTAACCCCTGAAGATTTTGCACTCATCAATTACATCTTAATGTATTTAAAAACAATGATTTTGTGTATTTATACTTTTTAAATACTATATGAATTTCTATTTAAAGTTTTTTTCTTTATACTCTAGCCTCTGCTAGCTTAAAATTTTGGGTCCGTCCCTGACTGCAACTTAGGTCCTTAAGTGTACCTAGGAACAAGTCTTGTGATGGTTAAGTAGGTCACATTGTGATCCACCTTTTAATGTATTGAAAGTTTTGAGGACAAGACATTATTTTGACTCTAATGAAGAAAATCGATACCTTATTGGTTCAAAACTTCATCAATACTTCAATGTATATTTTAAAAAGAAAGAAGATAACATTTTTTTTATTCTATAGGTGTGTACGTCCTCTAATGCTACCTTTCTCACTCATAAAATGTTGCATCATGGTGGTTTAGTACCTGGAACCTGTGAGAGGGGAATATAAGCTGCTGGACACGAATATGTGAGAGTTGTTTGGGGATTTAGGGTTAGACAGATTTTTGACTTGGGGGAAGATGATATGCTATGCACGTGAGATAGCTTTTGTTTTTAATTTATTGGGAAGATGTTGTTTTTTTTCTTTAAACTATATCCCACCTAAGTAAAATCACATGCAAGTCACATGTTATCAATTTCTATTTAACATAATAGTAAAACTAACTTTGAGGTGGAAAGTGTAACAAATGTCAAAGTTTGGGGTGCGAAATGTGCATTCAAATAGTTTAACGTACAAAGTATAATATGAGGTATAGTTTAAGTTAGTAAACAATAATTTTCTCAAAATTTTAAGACTATCTTGTTAGGGACATATTTTATGTAATTGACTAATCCTTTGACAAAATGTTTTTTACTTGTAATTGGATAGATCTAGAATGAGTTTAGTACTTCAAGAAACATGTTGTTCAAACCAAGTATTAAAGCCATTAATATTGGACCAAGAAATAAGTGAAGAAAATCTGTTCATTAAAACTCGACCGAACCTCGACAAAAACAATATCTATCGAGATTTAAGAACGAAACTCGACAGAAGCTGAATCTGTCGAGATCTACAAAATTAGAATTTCCAAATCTAATTTTTAGCTCATGCTGACATGTATGTGTAGGGTTTCTTTTTTTACAATCCTAGACATATATAAGATTTATTTTAAAGGTTGTTATACAAGGAGAACACTTGTAGAAAGTGACCTAGTGCCTTATTCTCTCTGCAAGAAGTTACTGCATACTTTATGCCTCATGGTTTTGTAACCAATTACTTCTTGATCTTCATTGCTGATGAAGTGAAGAACTTTACAGCCAATAACATCTTCTTCAAGTTGTTGGAGTTAGATGTGAACTCGGATTTTTGCAAAAGGGTGGCGTTCATATATTGAAGAGTTCAGAGGTTTTAAAATGGTAGAAGGTTTCTACTGTAAGTTCATCTACAGGGATTGTAAAGACTAGGGACAAAGATTTTGTAGTAGATCTAAAACTTCCCTTTATTGTAGTGAATTGCTTTTCGGGAAGGTTTCTCCCCAGGTTTTTTACTATGAAACTAGCTTATTTCATTAGTTTTCCTAGGTCATCATATCTTGTCTTATTTACTATTCCGCTGTGCATGATATTGACATAATATTGATGTTTGTTTGTTTTAACAAGGTTTATTCATAATAAATCTAATTAACAACTTAGGTTTAAAATTTGTTAATTCTATCAACCGAGGTCTAAATTTCCCAACAAGTGGTATCAGAGCGGGTACACTCTGATTGGATTAATTTTTTGAGTGTGATCCTTGACCCCTGTTGTCATGGATCATGGACAATCTCTTCTTATTCCTCATTTGTTTGATGGTACTAACTATGTGTACTGGAAAGTTCATATGAAAGCTTTTTTACAGGCTCTTGATGAAAAAGTATGGCAAGCTATTAAAGTTGGCTGGGTTAAGCCAAAGGAAGCGTCGGTGGATTGGGATGAAGCAAAGATTAAAGAGGAAAATTTCAACAGTAAGGCTTTGAATGCTTTATTTTGTGGGGTGACCAATGAGGAATTCAAGAAAATATCATCCACGGAAGTTGCCAAGGAAGCATGAACCATTCTTGAGACTACCTATGAAGGTACCAAGGCAATAAAGACAGTGAAGTTTCAAAGAATCATTAAGGATGGAGGTAGATGAGACATTTAATGAGTTCTATGCTAAACTCAAGGATATTGTGAATTCTGCCCTTAACCTTGGGGAATCTATAGCAGAACCCAAAATTGTTTAGAAAATCCTTAGGTCCTAACCTGAAAGATTCCTTGCGAAGATTATTGCCATTGAAGAAGTGAAGGCAATTGATCAAATTCCTTTGACTGAGCTTGTAGGGAACCTTCAAACCTATGAGATGGTATTAGGTTTAATGGGAAAAGGTAGAAATAGTAGAAACTTGGCTATTAAGGGTATAGAGGAAGAGATTAATGACTTTGAAGATGAAGATGAGAGCGAAGATGAAGATGAAGATGAATATGATGATGAAGATTAGGATCTAACCTTCATAGCTAATGAGATTATCAAGCTTCTTTAATATAAGAAAGAGGATAAGGACAAACCTCCTAGGAAATCTAAATCATCTAAGAAGGGTAAGAGTGATAAACTCCTTATCTAGTGCCATGAGTGCAAAGGTTTTTGTCATATGAGGATAGAGTGCCCAAACTATCTTATGAAGGAAAAGACCAATAATTCAAAAGATAAAGGGTTGGTTACTACCTTGAGTGATACTGAGAATGACTCTTCTGATGAGTATGTGGACGAATGTGGTCACTTTATGGCTTTTACTGCCACAACCGATAAGGGAATTGTGGAGAGTGCTAATGACAGTGAGGATTCTTTTGATGATGAAGTACCCAAGAAGTTGACCCTTCAGAATGCCTATGATAAGCTATGCATTGAATTTATAAAATCTGAAAAGACTTCTCATCTTTGTAGAAAAGAGCTTAATGAGGTAAAAACCGAAAAAGCTAAACTGTTAGTCAAATTAGATGAGACTACAAGGTTAGTTGGGACTCTTGTTGTGGAGAAGACATCATTAGAAGAGAAGCTCAAGAATCTCGAAGTTAAGTTTAGTCAAGGTATAACTTAAAAATAGTATAAAGTTGTAATTTACAACTATTTTGTGTTGGCTTTAATCCCGTGCCAAATTTGATTGTAATTTTGTTCAATCTTTTGTACCTTGTATTTTATGTGGGATTTATTTGTAAGGGTTGTGTGAGAGAGAGAGGGTGTGAAGACTCAAGGCAACATTGAAGACTAAAGAATTTTTCAGGAATAACTTGCGAGTAGACTTCTCGCGAAGTGAAGCATGTGCTCAGCACACGATTGGAATGCGAAGAGTCAAGATAGATGGTGATAGCTAGTTTTCGAGAGTGTCTCGCAGGTAAGGCCTTCCCGCGAGATACCTGCGAAACAGTCTGTTTTGCTATTTTGTCTTATCTGCTCCACTACATCCTCATACACACTATATATACCATCATTACTCACATATTGAAAAGAGTGCTTTTAGAGAGAAAACCCTAGCCACAAACCCTTGAGAGTTAGAGATTTTCATACCCACAATCCTCTACACCATCCATTGTGGTTTTCCTCAACTTCTACCTCTCCATATCCAAATCCTTGAGAGGTTGATAGCCCAAACACTTACCACACCATACTAAGTGTCAAGTGAGGTTTTGGTGTTCTTGGGAAGTATTGGAAAAAGCCAAGCTTTGGCAGATGAAATCGGGCACATTACGGGATTCAGAAAGCTAGATAAGACACGGTTCTGAGAAACCTTGTTGGAGTAGGAGCTTGGAGGGCTTAGGTGCACTGGGTCTTTTGCTATTTGTGTATCCCAACTCATTGTCTAGTGGATTGATTTGCCTCTTGGAGGGTGGCAGAGAGGTTTTTTCCCGAGTTCTTCGATAACACATCGGTGTGTTATCTTGTGTTTGCATATCTATTCCCTACTCTTTTAGCTTTCATTTTATTGCTGTGTTTTGTAGAATATGGCTTAAAGTAGTTGTATTGTTTGTTTGCTCGCATTTACTTTATTCCGCACTTATTTTAATTTAGAGTAAAATCAACCGAGCCTTATTTCATTAATTTGGGGTCTAAACAGCTCTTGTGTTTTTAACAGAAATTTGAGCTTTCAATTGGTATTAGAGCAGGTGCATTTACTGTGGTTTCATTACCTAAGTGCAATCAAGACCCTTTTTGTGATGGATTAGTCATAATCTCTCAATGCTCCACCATACTTTGATGGGAGCATGGGAGCAACTATGCTTTTTGAAAAGTTTGTATGAGGGCATTCCTTTATGCTATAGATGAGTCCGTATGGGATTCCATTGAGAATGGGTATGTTAAACCCACAATAGCCAAGTCTAAATGGGACAAGGTAGCCCTTGTTTTGGCAAATGCCAATAGCAAAGCAATTAATGCTATCTTTTATGGTGTGTCTATTGATGAATTTCACAGGATATCGCATGTGAAGACCACCAAGAAAGCTTGGACGATTCTTGAGACTACCTATGAAGGTACCAAGAAAGTCAAGAACACAAAACTCCAAATGCTTACCACCCAATTTAAAGAGCTCAAGATGAGTGACGATGAGTCATTTAACTCATTTTATGGGAAGCTCAATGAAATTGTGATTGCCAAGCTCAATCTCGGTGAAAAGATTGAGGATGCTAAGGTGGTGAGAAAATTTTGAAGTCCTTACCCGAGAGCTACCGTGCAAAGGTCATTGCTATAGAAGAAAGCAAAGATTTGGATATGATCAAGATTCAAGAGCTTATTGGATCTCTCCAAACATTTGAGCTTGGATTGCCTTCTCACAAGCCAAGCAAATCACTTGCTCTCAAAAGCATCAATGAGAGAATGGATGACTCCTCTGAAGAAGATGATGTGGAGAAGGAAGTAGCATTCTTTGCGAAGAACTTCCGAAAATTTCTAAAGATAAAGAACTGTGGGAAGTATTTCAGCAAAGGAAAGTTTTCATCATCCAAAAGTGGTAGGAAGGAGTTCAAGAAGAAAGATGGGAAGGACTCTCAACCCTCCTAAAGAATTGTGTGCTACGAATGCAACGGCCATGGACACATCAAGAAATAATGTACCAACTACTTGAGAGGGAAGGGTAAGGTGTTTGCCACTACTCTTAGCGACTTCGAAAGCTCAAATTCAGACACGGAAGAAGAGTGTGATAGTGATGGGAACTATAGGGCTTTCATGGCAATTACCTCCGTTGATTCTAGGGATGAATTGAGCAATTTAGTAAATGAACTTGGTGAGCATTTCGAGGGTGAGGAAGTTGAAGAATTGGAAGATGAAGATGTATGCCAAAATAAAGGTGAGAACAACCTTCAAGAAGCATATGATTCTTTGTTAGAAGATTGTGGAAAATATGCCAAGGTTGCGAAACCATGCTGTGAGAAAGATTAAGAAGATTGAAGAAGAGCATAGGTGTACTCTTGTGCAACTTAAAGAAGCAAAATGTGAGTAGAAGGACTCAAGGGAGAGCTGATTGAAGCTTATTCTAAGATCAAGTTTCTTGAACTTGAAATAATCATAGCTAATGTCAAGGTTGAGCGTATCTCCACCAAGAAACTTGACAACGTGCTGTCCTCACAAAAATATTCACATGACAAGACTGGTTTGGGTTATATCGGAGAAGGAAGCTCTAGCAACAAACCCAAGAAGGAAGTGAGGTTCGTATCAGCCAAGAGTATTGAGAAACTTAAAGAACTAAAACTTGAGATTAAGACCCTTGCTGTTGAAAAGAGAACTATTTGTGCAAAACCAAAGGATAAATGGAAGTCATTACCCAAAAACCAAAGAGGGCCTCAAGTGAAGCATGTGTGTCATCATTGTGGCGTTCAAGGGCACACAAGACCCAAGCTTGTCATGAAGCATCTATGTGTGATTGTTGTAAATCGATCTCCAAGTTTGTCATGAATGATTAGTCAATAGTCTTGCTAGTCTTGATACATGCATAGACTTGTGCTTATATCTTTTCCCAGGTCTTTATGTTTTTGTTTATACCTCATCAAATTTCAAATCTCGAAAAGAGATATTAAGCTGCAAAAGCCGTCACATATACTAGTATTTGACTAGGAAAAAGGGAAAACAACTTGTATTGAAATGTATGGTACCTCAAAAAGCCAAAGGCTCACTCTCAAAATTGATATATCAAAAATTTCAAGCATCGATCTCAAAATGAGATGTATTGGTCAAAAATGATCAAATGCTATGATTTGTAAAGAAGCCAAATGAAAAGCTTCAAAGAGACGTAATCATTTTCTTGTGGGAGATCATATATATTAATTTCTATAATTGAGATAGTCCATTTGACTTAGAACTAGTTGTGTATGACTTGATTGAATTGATCATTAAAGTTTCACTCTAGACTAAAGACTATTCCACTTTTGATACTCACACACAACACACAAGACTTTGTTCAATGAATGCTTATTTCATTTGTGTGATTGTACGTATTCAAATGTGATGTGTATACTCAATTGCTTGTCGATTAAATCCAAAAAGATTTTTAAGTATTTTATATGTTTTTTAAAGTTCTTTTTTTTATTTTTTTATTTTTATTTTTTATGCTTTTGTGTTTTGAGTTTTTGTTCAAAGTGCATTTTTCTTGTTTTTCAACAAAACCTTGTTCAGAGGTATTTTCATGAGAAGCTCGTGACTAAGCTCTTCCCGCGAAAATGGGTTAAGGTAAAAACATGAAAACACAAAATTCAAACAGAGATTTTTGCGACTGTCTCGCGACTGTTTCGCAAGTAATGCTTACCCGTGAAAAACTTTGTGCTTCAGATGCATTTTTCGCGAGTAACTTCGCGAGAAGGTAACCCGCAAAAAATGAGTGTTTTCAGTTTTAAAGGACTGATGTAGATGGTTTTTCAAACATACCCTATTTCACTCCATTTGCCTCCCTCGTGCCTCTCTCAACCCAAAACTCAAGTAAAAACTTTTTCAGATCATATCTAAGGTATGTCTATACAATCTTTTCTCTCTATTGACTTAGATTATGCAGAAAATTCTAGGTTTTCCTTAATTGAGTTCATTTTTGGAAAAGGGTTGGGAATTTTAAATTTTATGAAAATTCTTTCAATTTCTTGATTGGGCTTTGTCCTACTTGATTTGTTGGTGTTGGTGTTTGTGTTGGCCCCTTGTAGCAATTTGAATATGTATTTAGGCAATATTCACTCATGTTCATGCTTTGCCTACATGTTAGTTTTATTAGTGCATATCAAATGTTTGATAAAATGCCCAAATAGCATTTTAGTGTTGTTTTGGACTCCATTGAATACCAAACTTTGGGGATTACCATGATTGGACTTGTTTATCATGTTTTGATAATTTGAAATGTGTTTTATACACCTTGACCCAAATTTGATTAGTCATGCTTTACACATGCATCACATATGCACACCACATGCACACTTGATGCACACACTAGTTCATGTGTCATGTTTTGCATATCATTCTTGCTAGATATATGTTGTTACATGTTTAGCACTTTTCAACATGACTGTATTACATTGTTTTTGTTCTTTTTAGGACTTTGTGCTTATTTTTATGGATTAACTTGACACTAATCAAGTTTGTGTTTTGGTCTTTGTGTTTTTGCACTTGTTTTTTGTGCTTTGTGTTTGTTTATGCAGGTGTCTCCTACAAATTTCTACCTCAATGGAGCAGAAATTTGCTAAGTCCATGCGTGCATGCACGGACTCAACAAATTTTTGCTCCATTGAGGTAGACATGGCCTACAATGATTTTCACAAAAAGGCAGCAATCATTATGGAAAGGGTTGTAAGAATGGAGACCCTTGAAAACACTGCCATTCTTGAGATATTCAAGGAGTGAACTTGGACAAAGCTATTGAATCCAAGTGAAAATGTGTATGCTGAACTCATCAAGGAATTCTTCGCTAATGCCATAGTGGAAGGAGATCACATCAACTATTGGGCGCAACAAAAAGAGTTTATTATTACAAGGGATTCTCTTCAAGAGTTCCTAGAAGTTCGTCCACCATCTCAACCAATCTCCATACAGTATGATGATAGATTGGATTCACTTGAGCCAATGGCAAGGCTCCTCGGTGGTTCTCTCACAAAGAAGTCAATGAACACCATTCCTTTCGATGCAAAGATGAGGACATTGGCTTATGTAATGATCCACAATCTCTACCCGGTGACGAACTTGACAACATTTTCCGCACCAAGAACTATCTTCCTGCATGATCTCTTCACACATAAGGAGATTGACATATAAGGTCACATCTATCACCTCCTTAAAAAGAGCATCACCAAAAGGAACTCAAGGACAATAATGCCATTCTCTACTCTCATTATAGGTCTCATTGCAAAGACAAAGCTGAAGATTCCAAGCGGTCTTACTATCATGCAAAAGGACTATCCTATTGGTGCTCATACGGTGAACCAAAGCCAAGTCCACATCACCGAATCAAGAACCGGCATTTCTCAAATTCCAAGGCTAATGTTGAGGAAGAAGGGGGAGACATAGAGGATGAGATTGACAGATTCACCTCAGCCTTGGAAGGCTCTGCACAATCATTTTCACAAGCTTAAGCACTGGGACTCGATTGTCTTAATCGCCTTATTGCAAGGGTAGAGCAGATGTATGGCATGCTTGAATCTCATGTGAATCTCAATTTACTTACATTCAAGGCCAAATCACTGTTTTATCATCACAGATGGAGGATATGGCAATGGCACAGGGATCCAATTCAGAATTTGAGCAATTCTAGCTCTTTTGGATATTTCGGTCAAAATGGGGGAGAAAGTTGTAAGGGGGAGTTGCACATGTTAAGGGGGAGCATAACATAGCACATGCACTTCATAGATATATTGGTTAATATATTGGTTAATTTTTGGTGGTTTAGTTGTCTACTTACTTTTGCCATAGTTTCTAGAATGTTTTTATTTACATTGCTATTTTTAAGCTTTAAGTACTTTGGTTTAATTCTAGCTTAATATTCAGTACTTTGTGTTTATTTCATTGCTTTGTAGCATTTTTTTAGTACTTTTGGTTTATCTTGAGTACTACACACTTGTGCCCTTGTTGGATCTTGTATCCTTAATGCAAATACTTTGGTGTTTTGCATTGGTTGTGTGTTTGGACATGCAATTATTTTTTCTTTGAACTAACTTGCATTACGTGTCCGGATTATCATTTACTAGTTAAATGATCATTGTAGTCATTCTTTAATGACTGTTCTTGTATGATCAAGTTATGCTTCATAGTTTATATCTTGCTGTTTACCTTGATCGTATTATACTTGCTCCTATATGTATCTTGTATTCAACTTGTCATGAGCTTAATGAAAGTTTTGTTTGTGTGCAAGTGTTTTTGGATACAAATGTATTCGTGCAAGTGCTTCACAACTTCTAGATTAGGTGTGAGTGAGTTCTGCCATTGTTCCCAAATTCACGGCTAAGTCTAGAGTTTGTTGTAGGGTGTTTTGTTATGGAATAGCCAAAAGGGGAGATTGTAAAGTTGTAATTTACAACTATTTTGTGTTGGCTTTAATTCCGTGACAAATTTGATTGTAATTTTGTTCAATCTTTTGTACCATGTATTTTATGTGGGATTTATTTGTAAGGGTTGTGTGTGAGAAAGAGAGTGTGAAGACTTAAGGCAACATTGAAGCCTAAAGAAGTTTTCGCGGGTAGCTTGCGAGTAGACTTCGTGCGAAGTGAAGCATGTGCTCAGCACATGAATGGAATGCGAAGAGTCAAGACACATGGTGACAGCTGGTTTTCGTGAGTGTCTCACGGGTAAGGCCTTCCCACAAGATACCCATAAGACAGTCTGTTTTGCTATTTTGTCATATCTGTTCCACTACATCCTCATATACACTATATATACCATTATTACCCACATATTGAAAGGTGTTCTTTCAAAGAGAAAACCCTAGCCACAAACCCTTAAGAGTTAGAGATTGTCATACCCACAATCCTCTACATAATCCATTGTGGCTTTCCTCAACTCCTGCCTCTCCAAGTCCAAATCCTTGAGAGGTTGGTAGCCCAAACACTTACCACACCCATACTGAGTGTCAAGTGAGATTTTGGTGCTGTTGGGAAGCATTGGAAGAAGCCAAGTTTTGGCGGATGCAATCGGGCGCATTGCGGGATCCAAAAAGCTAGACAAGACATGGTTCTGAGAAGCGTTGTTGGAGTAGGAGCTTGGAGGGCTTAGGTGCACTGGGTAGATTAGGCTTGAAGGGTCTCTTGCTATTCATGTATCCCAACTTATTGTCTAGTAGATCGATTTACCGCTTGGAGGGCGGTGGAGAGGTTTTTCATCGAGTTCTTTGGTTTCCTCTTTGATAACACATCGGCATGTTATCTTGTGTTTGCATTTCTCTTCCCTACTCTTTTAGCTTTCATTTTACTATTGTGTTTTGTTGAATATGGGGTTTTCTAACTTAGTTTAAGTTAGAGTAAAATCAACAGAACTGTATTTTATTAATTTGGGGTTTAAACAGCTCTTGTGTTTTTAACATAAATCCGATCTTTCAAATAGAGAGAATGTCTAGTGCAAAACTTGATGAGGTATTGAGTGCTTAAAAGCCTAGTTATGATAAGACTGGCTTAGGATATGCTGTTTCCTTCGGCCCCTCCTCTTCCACGACTTTTGGATTAAAGACTATCTTTGTGCCCCGATCTAAGAAATGTGATAAAGGTATGAAATCCATAACTAATTTGTCTAATTCTAAATCCTTTGTTAGACCTCACTCTAGGAAGTCTAGGAGTCCTAAAACTGCTTATGTTTGTCATCATTGTAGTGTTTTTGGACACATTCATCCTAATTGCTTTAAGTTATATCCTTATAATCAAGTGTCCAAATGATCAAAAATTTCCTCTCAAGGAACTACACCTTTGTTTGGAGAGTTATTAAAAGTCTTGAATTTTTAAACTCAATTTCAGGAGAATTCTAATTCTTCTATGTCCTTTAGTAGACATACTAGGACATGTGTCTTTTTATCTTCACAACCAAAGACTCGTGTTGTGTGGGTGAAAAGCCTAAGACTTAATTGTCTTTTCTATCTGTCCTCTACTTTATTTCTTTCTATTTACAGTAGGACTTTCTTGCTTGATCTCTTATCTGTTTTTGGAATCATGCTTTTATGCATCTGCATCTATCTTCATACTTTCATGTTGTTTGTATGTTTTTGTTTGATTGTTTAGTTTTTATTTTTTTTTTTGTTTTCAAAATAAATAAAGAAAGAAAAAAAATCATAAAAATACAAAAACAGTCTGTGTTTGTGTATATTGGTACTTGTGTACCTTAGATAGCCGTTGAAACAAAGTTTGAAAAGTTTGTATCTCTTGTAGCTTAGATGAGCATTTTAATACACAACTAAGCAAGTGAGCTTTGTGGCTCGTGTTGGTGATGAGTACGATTAAGTAATCTTTTGTACTTATACTCATATCACTCTTTTTGACGGGAAGAATTAGAAATTTCTAAGAGAAAGACATAAATAACCATCTCACCACTAAAGCTCGCCAATCATGTATAACATCTGTATGCTTCAACATAGAAAAATTGTGATGTTTTGGCTTACATAATTGGGTATTTCTTTTCTCTCTTATATGCCCATGCATGATATGTTCAAAAAGAAAATATGCAAAGAATATAAAAGCAAAAAGAATCAAAATACTTTTAAAATGATTGTAAGCGTGTTTCTAAGAGATGTGAGAGTTATATGATGTACTTCAAAGGTGATAGTCTCCATCAAACAGTTATGATTGTGTATGAGTGCATTAAATGTTCTCATATCTCAAATCGTTATAATATGAGAAACTTGTGCACTCTTGCTATGTTTCACGCACAACACGCAAGCGCTTTACTACTTTTGATACACGTGCAGGTACAATGTGATTTGGCCATCACAAGGGATAAATGTGTTAATATATACTTGCTAAACTATCTTAACTTGTTTTTGAAATATAAAATTGGTTAGACTTGTTTAGTGTGTGTGTGTGTGTGTGTGTGTGTGTGTGTGTGTGTGTGTGTGTTTTGGATCTATATGCTTTGCATCTTGTTTGAGATGAGCTTTGAGAGCTTATTATGTTGGTTTGATGTTTGAGTGAGTAGCTTGATTTATGTATTCATCTCTATGTGTTTTTCTCTTCTTGAAAAACCTCTTTTCTTCAAGCTTGATAGCTCCTTGACAGATATCCTTTCTATCAAGCCTTATTCTGGTGATCTTGACAGCTTCTCGATCCATCGAGAAAAATTTCTAAACTCTCTATTTGCCCGATAGATTTTCAACAAATCCTCGACTCATCGAGGTTTCTGGGTTTTCTCTCAGTAGAATCTCGATCTATCAAGACCCTCTTGCATGCGTTGTTTTTTTTTTTGTTTTTTCTTTTTGTTTTGCATCTTTCTATTATCCTGTCATCCATAACGTCTTTTTTCATTACATTCTTGCTTTTATATAGATTCCTTGTGCGCCCTTGATCATCTTTATGTTTCTCAAGTGAAGCTTTATTACTTCTTGTACCCTTTGTTAATCACGACAAAAAGGGGGAGAAAATTTTGTTTCTTTTTAAGATTCTACATGTTAGGGGAGAGAAATGCATGCCTTTGTAAGGGGGAGTTGTGTTTCATCTTGTTAGGGGGAGTGTTTACCTCGTTGTTTTAGGAGTTTTGTTTTAGCTTCTTGTACACCGGGTTTGTGACAATTTTTACATACATTGTACTTTATATATATATATATATATATATATATATATATATATATATATATATGATGATGATGATGATGATGATGATGGTGTATGTTTTCTTCACCTACTTCTACATGTATTGTTTCTTTTTTCTCTATATAAACATGTTTCTTTATGTATCCAAGTTTTATTTTTGTTTCACACATGATGCCTTGATGAGTCTTGTTTAAGTGTTTCAAAAAGACAAGATGTGAAAGTCTGCCATGCCATAAACTCTCTTCTTGTAAAGTTTTTCAAGAGTTTGTAGTAGGGTTAGATTTGTTTTGTAATCCAATAAGTGGTAATGAGTCTAGTGATTTAAGACGTCTCTCATGATTCATTTGTTTGTTGTGGTTTTGTCATGGATTTCCAAAGGGAGAGATTATTAGGGACATATTTTATGTAATTGATTAATCTTTTGACAAAATGCACATTACTTGTAATTTGGTAGATCTAGGATGAGATTAGTACTTCAAGAAATATGTTATTCCAGGCAAGTATTAAAGCCATGAAGATTGGACTAAGAAACAAGTGAAAAAAAGCTGTTCATTAAAACTCGACAGATACCTCAACAGAAATAGTATCTATCGAAATTTAAGAACAAAGCTCTACAGAAGCTCGACAAAAGCTGAATCTGTCGAGATCTACGAAATCAGAATCTTCAGATATGATTTTTGGCTCATGCTGACATGTATGTGTAGGGTTTCTTTTCTCACAACCCTAGACATATATAAAACTTATTTGAAAGGCCGTTATACATGGAGAACACATGTAGAAAGTGACCTAGTGCCATATTCTTTCTGCAAGAAGTTACTACGTCTTTTGCATCTTAGAGTTTTGTAACCAAGTACTTCTTGATCTTCATTGTTGATAAAGTGAAGAACTTTGCAGCCAACATCTTCCTTAAGTTGCTAGAGTTAGTCATGTACTGGGATCTGTGCATCATTGGTTAGTCTCATACTGAGATCTGTGCAAAAAGGTGGCGTTCATATATTGAAAAGTTCAGAGGTTCTAAAGTGGTAGAAGGTTTCGGATGTAAGTTTATCTACAAGGATTGTAGAGTCCAGGAACAAAGGTTTTGTACTAGATCTAAAACTTCTCTTTACTATAGTGAATTGCTTTTTAGGAAGGTTTCTCCCTAGATTTTTTACTGTGAAACTAGTTTGTTTCATTGGTTTTTCTGAGTCATCATATTTTGTTTTATTTACTATTCTGTTGTTCATAATATTGACATGATATTGATATTTGTTTGTTTTAAAAAGTTTTATTCATAATAAATCTCATTAACAACTTGAGTTTAAAACTTGTTAATTCTATCAACCAGGGTCTAAATTTTCCAACATATCTTTATTATTATTGTGATCGAAACCATTTTTTTGGGAAAAATAATTTCATAATTAATGAAGAATTATGTTAAAGAAGGTGGGAATATTTTTGGAAAAATTCAAAATATATGGAATGGCAAAGAAAATTGAACTAGAAAAGGAATCTATAGAATTATTATTAGGCTTGTGGCTTACCCAAGCACCCCCTTTCCCCCATAGATCTCTTCCAAATATATAACATCAAAACAAACTATTTTTCTTCAACGTTTTTTTTTTAAAACTTTTTTTTATCTCAAGAACGTTTAATTTTATGGACAAATTTTATATTGACAAAAACAATTATGGCCGCGTACATATTCATTTTCGAAGGTTTCTTGTGTCCAAGGTTGGCTATAATCACTCGAGTGATGTTGGGAGACAAATTTTTTTTTGCTAATTGTTAAATTGTAATTAGAGTAATATTAATTTCACACAGTGATCAATAACTAGCATCACATCTATCACATGCATTGGTCACAAAACACCATTAGCATTTATGAGAAAATAAAATGAAATTTTAAATTGTATCCCTACCCTTAATTTATACAATCATTCAGGTATATGCAAATGCTTTGTTCAGGTATGGCCTCACACATATGCATGGCGGGGTACGTATTTTCGCCATGGTGGTATGGCATTGCATGTGGGGGCTTTATCACCGTAGAAACTCAGATTAATTGTCTAATGCATAAAAAAATTATTACTCATCATGAAAGTTGCATTTATCTTATTTCTTGGAAAGAAAAACTTGGAAAGGACACACACCTTATTTGATGCACACTACATCTCCTAGGAGCTTTGCCAACGTTTTTTGCCCGTAGGCCTTATTTGAGGTGGTGAAGGATATGGCAGAAATTTAGCCAAGTCTTAGCTAGGTTCAATTTTTGAGTCACAAGTCACAACAACCCAAAATGAAGTAAGACCACGCGATAAACAAAAATAAAACTTCTGCGTGAGCCAAAGCTCTGCAGAGAAATTATTAATAGATTAGTGATGTCGTGGATCAGGTCCTGCAGGACTCAGCCGATCTGGCTCAAAGTTCGTCAGTCCAGATTGTCTTTTAATGCTAACCTTTAATACTTGTTTGGCAATCTCCATCAATGCTCGGTTGCTCTTGTTTAAAAATGGCCTATGAGACCGAGTTTCAGAACTGGAAAAGAGTGCAAGAAATAGGAAAAGGCATAACCAGAATTTCAGCGCAGGCATTATCGAGGTGTTCGAGTTGGCTTTCAAAAATAAGTGATGTGGACTCGGAGCTACAACAGTTGGATAAGACACTCGATTGGAAGGCCATTGTTTTATAAATCAAAATATTGGGATGGGAGCTGGGTCCAATTAACTCAATTAGTAAGAAAAGATTTTCAAACAAAGCAAAGAGTGTTCACTATATGCCGAGAAAGATGGCGTAACTTTCCCCTTCTTTTTTAATTTGTTGGTAAAATTATTCATCTTAAAATACTTAAAAAGGTGTAAATATTTCTTGGAGAAGAAAAAAAAAAGGTGTAATTTAAAACGTAGACCATGGTGGCAGCACCAAAAACCACAAATTTTAAGACAAAGCTTGCATAATTTGTTAAGATATATGTGATTCATATTAGGAATATATGTAATCATGTATTGGCTAATATTTTGACAAAATGTACTTTACTTATAATTGGGTAGATCTAAGATGTGTTTCATACTTCAAGAAATAAGGTTTCAAGTTCAAGTGTTAAAGCCATGTAAGTCTGTCCAAAAATCAAGTGATGAAGTGCTAGATTTTAAATCTCAAGAGCTAGTATCTATCGAGGTTTAAAAAACTATTTTAGTCTGATGCTCGATAGATAGGGTATCTATCAAGATTTATAAAAGACATATTTTTAGTTCTGATTTTCATTCAATCCATGAATAGATGTTTGGGCTTTCTTATCTCATAACCCTAAACATATATAAGGATTGTTTTAAGGAGTGTCACAACTGATGCACATCAATGCAAAAGTTCTTCACAAGCATATTGTGAACCGGAGACATATCTTCTAGTTCATCTTTCTCTTGAAGAAATTGTTGTGTTTATACACTGTAGGGTTTTGTGACCAAGGATCTTCGTGATCTTCATTATGTGATGAATTGAAGAACTTTGCAGCCAACATCCTTCTCAAGTTGGTGACTAAGTCGCATATTGGGATCCACACATCTACTAGTTAGTCACGTACTGGGAGCTGTGCATTAAAAAGAGAGATTGTCACTACAAAACAAGTCCAATTGGGTATTGGGGTAAGGATTCAACTGTAGGTTGGTATAAGGTAATGAGATTCATTTACTTATAACCGCTTGTTGTGATAATAGTGAATTATTGAGAGTGGTGACCATAAAATCACCCGGTGAGAATTTTGCCTTGGAGGTTTTCCCCATTCAAAAACAAATCACCTTGTCAACTTTATTTTCCGCTGCATTTTATTTTAGTTGGTGATTTGTTTGTGTTGCCACATATATTGCATGTTAATTTGATTAATTAATTAACTTAGCTAATTAATCAATTAATTCATCACAAAGGGTCAATATGTTCTTGGTCTATCATAATTAAACAAATATAATACGAAAGCACTACCAAAACAAAAAAATAAACAATATGGTGCAAGGGGAAGATCGAGAGCAGTTATCTTTGTACAACGATAAAGTTAGCATCAAAGGAAAACGTTAAAAACATTGATAATTAGGTCAAGGCTTGAATATGTACTAAGAAACGAATAACCTAATAATGGGAGGATATGGTTAGGTCATGTAAAGTGACGGGCATTGAATCCAAAAGTTTTGGTACGTGAGTATAAAAAATAGTGTTTAATACGATGTAAAAAATGTGTTTAAAATATTAATAATGCAAAACATGTGTTAAGTACCATGTTTCTAATAATATATTTTAAAAAATGAGAAGACATAACTGTGTTTGGTATGAGTATGTGTGTTTTTTTTTTTTTTTTGAGTGAGTACTATTATCTAACATGTACTATAGGTTTACTATTATTTTATTGGATTTTGTTAATGTGTGCCCTATAATTAATCATTTTTGGAAAAAGAATTTTCGGGAATTGAAAAAGTATTGACAGCTTTTTTAATTTTCAAGAAAATTTTACTAAAAATGGATGGCTTAATGTGTGTCCTAAGGGCACACATTAACCGGACCCTATTTTATTTTATGAGAAAGAAATTCCAACATATTATTGTTAACTCTCTATTCTTTTTGGTTCTCCTCCCTTCTTCATGACTCACTTTAATTCCTATTTCCTCCCTCTCTTTTAAGGGATTCTTTAAAGACCCCCAAATTTTATAAAGAAATCCCAGCAAAGGGGCTTTTCACATACCCAAACCAACCATCCACAAAATCATATCCACCCAAGAAATTATCGACCAGAAAAATCAAAGCAAGAAATCAAATCAAACCCATGCCACAAAATTAAATCCACCCATGCCAAAAAGACGAAGAAGAAAAAAGGGATAGGGAGATCTTGGCTTTGACATTGTCGACAGTGCAACTGCTAGTAATCACAAAGAGAGAGATGAGGGAGAGAGAGATAAAGTTGGGGCTAACGGTGCACCAAGGAACGACAAAAAGGAGAGAGCCAGAGAGAGAGAGTGAAGAGAGAGTCAAGTGAGAGAGACAGGTCTGAGTTTGCACCTAGCTATGTGAAAGAGAGAGAAAAAAGATACATGTGAAAGAAAGAAAGAGAGAGAGAAGATTGTTTAATGTGTTGTCAATTTAGTGGGTCCCATGTCTTTCAAAATATTTACAACAATGCCATTTAACATTATTACTCACAAACTAAAAACTACTCACGAGACAAGGTGTTCTCAAAATATAGTGTTTAAACACTGGGCTCGTTTGATAATGTTATTTTAGTAACGTTATTTAAATGTTATAGAAATACGTATAGGTGAAAAAGTGTTGTGGAAATATGTGTTGTGCTATTTGAATAATGAAAACTGTTGTTCAAACAATGTAACTAAACAGGATATTGAGCACTATGACTCAAACACTCTTATTAAAAAAACTCTTACCAAACACACTTTTTGGGGGGAGCCCATAGTTTTCAATATTTTAACACTAAAAACTATTGTTTGAACTCACATATCAAATAGGCCCCAAGTTATTTTGCATATTTATCTAATTAACTTAATTGGTAAAATGTCTTACAGTCAAATAAGAGATATTTCATAAGTTAAAAACCAATTAATGTCTTGGCATGATGATAAAAAATAATTATTATGGATTGAGCATTATAGATTGAAATTCTATATATATATAGCTATTTACTTCAAAGAAAATAAAAAATAAAATGATTTTTTTTCTCTTTTAATTTATGTCAAAATATGAAATTTTATAATTATGATAGTTATTAATAATATTTTATTATGAGGTGTTTTCGAAGTAAGGTAACGTGGTGCTCCATTCTGTGAATCTTACCATGAATTTAATAAGTGAGATTCATTATTGATGTGAGAGGAAGGAACACTTTGTCACTGTGTTCTGGTAACAAAATAATTACTCAATAATCTATATTTATATAATTTAATGAAATTATGGCTGGAAAACATTTGAATGAAGGGTTAAATATAGAATAGAATTTAAACTATATATATATATAAGCTTAAGCTACGTTGAATTATATTCTCAATGCTTACAAAGTTTCAAGAGGATCAAATATCAATCAATTTTTTAAATTCAAATTTTTATAGTTTAAAATAATGTATAAAAGATGAGTTTATGAATTGAATGGTAAATAGTATCAGATTGATATGCAAGTTGGCATACAAGTTAAGAACATATGGAACATATTATTCAATGGTGGAATTTCAAAATATATATTCAATAAAGTTATTGGGTGGTGAATTACGTTTTTTTTTTTTTTCTATTTATTAATATACGTTTGCAAATACAAATTAAACAATTGAGAAAATATTATAAGTTTAATAAAATTTAAAAATTAAGAGATAAGATCATTACTAAGTAAGAGATAGAGGAAAAAATATTCTTTGAAAATATTTCTACTATTTTTTTGGATCTCTTTAAATAATTTTTGTGTACATCGCACTGATTAGTGACTAGTTTTAACGTAATATCATAGTAACTTTTTAAACTTAGACTCCACTCTTTTCTCCATCCTGAGCATCATTTCCCATAAGTATTCTTATTCCTTACTAGCAATGTCATATATTGTCATTCAATGCTTTTTTCACCAGATTCATTCTTTAAACCACTCTTTCTCTTTTGTGTCACAAATTACACGATTCGGTTTGTCAGGGGCCGCTTTAAATAATGTCAGAAGAATTGTCACCAAAAAATGCATCACAGGCCCTCACGCATCACTTGCATCCTTTCACATTTGTATACATGCATGTAGCTTCTTGCGCTCTCACACATGCCACCTGCCAGACAAGCATGGACCAACCTCTAGTCATTTCACAAAATATGATGCTCTCCATTTCAATCAAATTGGAGTTCTGAGTTTGTTTCAAGGTTAAAATTTTAGTTCTTGAATCTAATACTGTTAAAACTGCCCTAACATTTAAAATTTTAAAAAATGCAGCATTATATACATTTTTAAATTTGTAATATTTAATCTGAACCATGAAATAAAATCTTATGAAAATGATCATTTTCCTCATTTCTCATTCCACACGCCTACACACCTCATGCACCCCAACATTGTCTTCCCTATTGATAGACTACAAGTGACACCTTCTTTACTTCCTTATCTATACCACCAGCAATTTTGCTCTTTGCCAACTTCCCACCACCAATATTGATAACCTTTGTCTTTGTCATATTTTGGCCACTAATGACAACGTCTTCAACCGTCTTTCGACCACTTGGAGATGTTGATCCACTGTCTTTTGACTATCTGCCAAACCAAGCTTTATTCACCATGGGTTTTGGGGTTTGTATGGACTCCGATCTAGTAATTGTTGGAAATATAGGAGACTAATTAACAAAACCAATAGAGTAAATTCAAAAGATTAGAGAAAAATTATTGATGATAGAGAGAGCCAAGGCATGGAACTCAATCCACTGTCCTAAGAAGTGATTTCGCCCCACTGGATGCAATTTATCCTTGGTGCAGAAATGGCTCCAGCGATCATCCCACAGGATTCAACGGCAAGCTATGGTTATGTGCACTCACAAACCAAATTATCTTTGAACTTGTATTAATGCCCACAGAAATTGAAGGAAGAGTAAGACACAGAGTTAGAAATTTTGTTGCTATTTTATATGTATTAAGAGACATCCTTACCTCTGTTTTTATAAGTGTATAACAAGGTTGACTAACACATCTTTGTAAATTTGCCATGATAAACGTCCCCCAAAAATTTCTCCTTTTAAACTTTCCTTTCATAGCTACAAAATTAAAGGTTGATTACTGTGTATTTGGGATTGTGTAAGGCAAAGGAAATAGCATGTTTTAAGGTGAAAATAAGGAAAAGATGAGAGAAATTGGTGGACCAAATGATCTGATGACAGAGGGGAGAGTTTAATACTCACCTCTCTCATGTGAAGTCAGCTTGGGTCTTAAATGACCCAGTTGTTATTCCTTTATTTATTTTTCCCTAATTTAATTTGAAACTTTTCCAACAATCCCCCACAATGTGTCAAATTAGAATCAAAGATGAAGGTTATGGAATATAAGAGAATTGGTGGGCAGAATGTAATGCTTAGATGTCGATGCCTTTTGGGCTTGAATCTACAGTTAGTGCTTACAAGTGAGAACTCATGGATGCTTGGTGAAACAATGTCTTGAACCTAGCATCCTACTGTGAGACTCTAACCTTTTGCATACATTCCACCCTAATTTAGACGAGTTCTTGATTTGGTGCATTACGGCCTTGCGTCCTTCTTGGATTTTCATGGTGCTTTAGAGTGTTGGCTAAACTCTCATAGGAAGCGACCTCCACTTCCACACCCATATAGGTGAGCTCATCAAGTGTTTACTGTCACACACCACCTTTACAGGCTATGAGTTCATCATTAAGAGTTTTACTCAACCTTCTCACTTTGTTAGTATGCATTATCTACACCAACTACACCATAGGGAGGGACAATTTTTGATAATGCATTATTGAATCCCCCACAACTTGTTTGAACCCAACGAACCTAATTCACAGAATCTCCAATCACATAGGTTGGGTTACCATCATGGGTGATTCACTCTATTGGCCTCAATCCCATCCCCTCGATGTATCATGGACAAATTTTCTAGATAGTCTTTTAGTAAGAGAATCTTCTAGATTTTCCTATGACTTTACAAAATCCAAGGCTATCACACCAGTTTTAATAAATTCACACAATTTTGTGCCTTAACTGCATGTGACCTTGTTTCCCATTGTACAATTTTCCTTTGATCTACCAATGGTTGCCTGTAATTCACAATGCAATGAAATTGGTTAAGGCAACTTGTTTGGTACACAGTTGTATATCACATGTAGTTGGTTTTTATCATTGTCAGATGCTCAATTTGCATCATAGAATCTTCTGGCACTATTGGCTATCCTCGTTGTACCTTTTAAATATCTCAATAAAAAAGTTAGTATAGGAAGAATTACGATTATCACACTGCCTATAATTTTATCATATTCCAATTGTGACACACTAGTCCCTTTATTTTTCCTCATTCTAGGATCATATGACGAGCTTACAGGTTCACTCTCAAAGTGAGTTTCTCAAATATTTCATTCCCCAATTTAGTGTGGCTTTGATAAGAAATTGCCTTTAATGCCACAAATTATTTTAATTCCTAATATCACACTAGCTTCTACTAAGTCTTCCATGCCAGATTTTAATGATAGGAATTTCTTTGTATAATTAATAATATGTTTATCAGTTCCAAATATCAGCATGTCATCAACATACGAGCAAATTATAAAATCAAAGTTTGCATTGAGCTTAATATACTCACACCCATCAGATTCATTCACAATAAATCCATTTGACACTAATGATTGATTATTTCCATGCCATTATTTTGGTGGTTCTGTGTCAAGAGATTGCTATTTATATTGAGATGATTTTTGTTACTGGTGAGTAAATGGAGAAATAATCTACACGTCCCTTTAAAATCTAGGGATTCCAACTTTAGCTAAGTACCCCAACATTTTGAGATATTTGGTATATTTCCAAAGATTCAAGGGTATATGGAGCAACCACTTTATGCATAATTCCAATTTTATTTTCTTTATTTATTTTTCATCTTTGGAGCTTGCTTCAAACGTAAACTTCACATTTGAGAATTCTTAATTTCTAGATTTACTATCAAGTTTAATTGCTTCATTCCTTTTATTGGTGCAACATTCACATAGCATATTCTTGCATGCTCCAGATCAAAGATTCAACAAAATAAGTGATATAATTATTATTATTATTATTATTATTATTATTATTATTATTATTATTATTATTAAAACTAGCATTGATAATGCCTTAAAATGTATACTTGTTATATATTTATATGGGCGTTATCCCCTTATTATTATGCTTAATTTGCATAATTAAGCCATGATTTGCATTAGTCCCTATTATTTATCTTCACATAATTTATTGAATAAGATGTCATTCATTGTGTGTAATTTTCTACTTTCAAGAAATCATATGAAAAAGATTAGTTTACACGTGTTTATGAGAGAATGAAGGCCAAAATAGAATTAAAGAGGAGTTAAAGGACCATACTTAAATGTCTAAGGAGGTGCAGCTGGAGTCCTTGGGTCGTCTACCATGTTTGGAAAGTTTCAAATAAGGAAAGAAATCAAAGAAGTAGAATCTGAAAATGAAAAATCAGATTTGAGCACTGATCAGTATTTTTGGCATATCTCTCTCCTCAAAAATCCAATTGATACAACGCCATATGAATCGGAACCGTGACTTAAATATCTACAACTTTCCAGTTTTGAGTTTTTCAAAATTCACAATATTTGAAGGCCAAAAGTAATTCACAAATTACTGCTGTAAATCTGGACGAAAATTAAAATAGAAAACATTTTATTTTTCTTTGGACACTTTGACATTAGGCTGTATGGATGTCATCCTGATCATCCATCTTCTCGACCTTGGATTCCACCAAGTCCTCTTCTTCATCCACTTCTTCTATGACCCCCTCAATGGGACCTACTGTGGCAGTGAGAGCACTTAAGATTCTTTCGTCATCACTGTCATCTAACTCAGTCTCAGATTTGATATCACTTAAGGTAGCAATAAGAGCCTTGCTTTTCCCAATCGACTTGAGATATGTTGGACATTCTTGTTTCATGTGTCCAAAACCTTGACATCCAAAGAACTTTAGTCCAGAGGGGATAGTATACTGACCATCATCCTTAGAATCCTTCTTCCCTTTGTCTTGACTTTTGAATTGAGAAGAATTGGATTGCTTGCAGTCCTTGTCAAAACCTTTCACATTAGCGTTCTTCATGAACTTCTTGAACTGCCTAGTGATGTAGGACTTCATCTTGGAATCTTTATCATTTGAAGACTCATCAGTCGCATTACTCTTGGCCTTCAGTGCCATACTCTTACTTTTGGTTCTTTTTTCAAGTCTAGTCAAACCCAATTCATAGGTTTGCAAGTTGCCAATTAGCTCCATCAAAGGAATAGAGTTAATGCCCTTCAATTCTTCAATTGCTGTTATCTTGGCATGAAATCTCTAAGGGAGAGATCTAAGCACCTTTCTCACAACCTTAGGTTCGGGAATAGTTTCCCTAAGATTAAAGGCTGAGTTGACTATGTCCCTAAGTTTGGCATAAAACTCATCGAATAACTCATCCTGCTCCATCTTGATCTTCTCAAAGCTTGTAGTAAGCCTTTGAAGCTTGGAATCTTTAATGGCCTTAGTTCCTTCATAAGTCATTTGGAGAATGGTTCATTCTTCCTTTGCAGTTTCAATTGAGGATATTTTCTTAAACTCTTCATTCGTGACCGCACTAAATATGGCGTTCAATACTCTGCTGTTGAAGTTTGCTGCTTTGATCTTTGCATCATCCCAAACAGCCGGCGCTTCCATTGGCCTAGTCCAGCCAATCTCCACAGCTTGCCACACTTTCTCATCTAAAAACTACAAGAAAGCTCTCATGCATACTTTCTAGTATGCATAGTTAGTGTCATCAAATAAAGAAGGTATAATAAGAGATTATCATCTATCCATGACAAACATGGGTCAATGGATCACACAGCAAAGATTAAAAATAATCAGAGTGTGTCCGCTCTGATACCACTTATTGGGTTAAAATAAATTGACCCATTGCAAATTAATTAATCATCCAAGTTAATTAATTAGTTAGATTACATGTAATAGTGTGGTAGCACAAACAAATCACCAAATAACTAAATACAGCGGAAAATAAATTTGATACATGTGATTTGTTTACGAATGGGGAAAACCACTGAGGTAAAATCCCACTAGGTGAATTTAAGGTCACCACTTCCGATAATCTACTATTATCAATCACAAGCATTACAAGTATAAGAAATCTTACCAAACCTTTTGGCCTATTCCAAAAACCTACAGTTGAACCCTTACTCTAATACCCAATTGGACTTGTATTATAGTGGCAATCTCTCCGTTCAATGCACAAATCGCAGTATGTGACTAACTAATGATGCATGGATTCTAGTACGAGACTAACTCCACCAACTTGAAGAAGATTGTTGGCTGTAAAGTTCTTTAGTTAATCAACAATGAAGATTATGAAGTTTCTTGGTCATAAAACCCTTGGAGTTCAAACGCAGTAGCTTCTACAGAGAGAATAATGACCTAGGTCACTCTCTGCTTGTATTCTCTTGGCATACACTTTGCGTACTCTGTGCATAATGCAACGACCTTTAAAATAAGCCTTACATATGTTTAGGGTTGTGAGAAAAGAAACCCTACACAAATACATAAGCATATGCATGTAATCAGATTTAAGAAATCTAATTTCGTAATTCTCAACAGATACAACTTGTGTCGAGCTTCAACATTAAAGCTCGACAAAATCCTTTCTATCGAGATTTGATGTTGAAGTTTTAATAATAACACTTCCTTCACTTGTTTCTTGGTCAGACTTGCATGATTTCAATACTTAACTTGAACACTTGTTTCTTGAATTACTAAACTCATTCTAGATCTACCCAATTACAAGTATCAAAGGATTAGCTAATTACATAAATATGTCTCTAACACTAAACAACTTATGTTTTTAAGGAAATAACATCTAATGATATTTTATTGATAATTCAGTAGAATTTATACACATAATTCAAGTTCAATAATGTAAAAGATGGACCTACCTCCTAAACTTATGGCCACAATGACCATACTCTTAAAGACTAGGAAACTACTAAGATTAACAATGCAATTAACCCATAGCTCAACTCACTAACCCGTAGGCCAATATATGGCTTTGTGATTTCTAGACATGGCAAACGGTTGGGTTGAGTTAAGTTCAAGTCAGGTTAATCGGGTTGTAGGTCAATGGATTAGGTTCAAAAAGGGCTAATTTAAATGGATTGAAAATGGGTCGGGCCAATTAGGTTGCGGGTGGATTGAGCAAGTTCGGGCCAACCCATATCTATACATGAAAAAAAAAAAATAATGACAAATTTTTAGAGAGAATGAATCAAATCAATCAAGGAAACAAATTTTACATAAAACCTTTTTTTTTTTTGTTAAGTGGGCACCTAACAAATTAGACTATTTGTGTTGCTATTACACATGTGAAGGAAAAAAACATACAAACCAAAAAACATAAAACTTTCTATATCCTTCCAAATTCTCATAGTTTTGTGTATGACTAAAATTCTTTACACTCATAATAACAAAATCTTTCATTTAAATAATTCGCAAGCATAATGCTTATAATTATAAATTTACAGCTTGAGAGAGAGATAGATTTTAAGAAGTACAAAAGTATATATTTTAAGATTACACACTTCAGATTCAAAACTCACTAATAATATGGACTTTTGGACTCCTTTTTTATTTTTTATTTTTTTACTTTAGTTTCGTTTTGTGCTATTTAGACTTAGTGTTAGTAACTTAGTCCTGGTATTTAACTCTACTGCTTAGTATTTAACTTAGTGTTAGACATTTAGTAGTGTCGACATGTATTTGTAAATGATTTTGCCTATTGTAGTTTTTTCCTTTACTACTTAGTGTTAGACGTTTAGTAGCATAGGCATGTAGTTGTAAATGCTTTTGCCTTTTGTATTTTTTTTTTCTCTACTACTTAGTATTTAACTTAGTGTTATACGTTTAGTAGTGTAGACGGGCAGTTATAGATGATTTTGCCTTTTTTTTTTCTTTCTTTTAATTAATTTTTTTTAATAAATGAAGGCATGGCTATACTGTCACTGGTGGCTCCTATATGGTTAAATAATGTCGGTGTAGTGCTTTATGTCTTTATGTCTATGCAATTAACACCTTGGCATGTAGTCTAAATCTTTTTTAGAAATAAAAAAGTTTAAAAATCAGGTCGGGTTGGCCTGCAACAACAAAAAAAAAAAAAAAAAAAAGAAAAAGAAAAGCAGGCCACGGGTTGGCCCATTTTTTATTTAGGCCAAAAAATTTGAGTTCAGGCAAGTTCAAAACTGGCGGGTTTGAGTTGGGTTAGCAAATTTTAGCCTGTTTTACCATGTTCAGTAATTCCTATAAATCCTGACTAACTAATAGATAGTCTTTAACAATTAAAAAAAAAAAATCAATATGTTTAACGTACTTCACTTCTTATTATTGGCGAAACACACATAGGGTAGACTTTTTTTCCACCCTATTTTTTAATCCTTAGTTTTTCTTGTGGGTTTTTTTTAATTGATTTTTTGGGGGTGTGCCCCCTGTTTATGATATAAATATACTACTTTTGGTTGCTACAACCTAGGCCTCCTAAATTTATAAAATAGACTATTTTGAGGGAGTCTAACATCCTAAACAACTTGTGTTTTTAAGGAAATAACATCTAATTATATTTTTTTGATAATTCAGTAGAATTTATACACATAATTCAAGTTCAATAATATAAAAGATAGACCTACCTCCTCCTAAACTTATGGCCACAATGACCATACTCTTAAAGACCAGGACATTACTAAGATTAACAATGCAATTAACTATAGCTCAACTCACTAACCCATTAGGCCATATATAGCTTTGTGATTCCTATAAACTAAGAGAATCAATCTCGTACTTGAGGTTATACCGGTTTGACTAGTAGAACGATATATTTTAGTACCGGTTAATACCGGTGTACCGTTTCGGGTTTACCGTTATTTTTTATATTTATAAATATATATATATATATATATATATGTATGTATATGTGTGTGTGTTATCATAAATATAAAAATTTACCATAAAATATTACCTCAATTCAAAACAAATTATTCATAGTTTTAGACTTTAGCATCAATTATAAGAAAAAAGAAAACACAATATAAAAAATATAAAGCTTAATTGTTTATTGCATACTAAGAAAGAAAATAATACTAATAAGTTAATGCAAATAAGTTACCATTCTACCTTTACAAAAATTAGAAAACTAAAAAAATAAAAACTTTTTTTCTGTACCGGCTGGTATTGCCCGAAATTAACCGGTACATAGTTGGTACAGCTGGTATTTAAACCGGTACAAAATTTGGGTGTTTGGATACCAGTATACATACCGGTAGTGTACCGACTACACTGTTATAAACCCTGACTAACTAATAGATAGTCTTTAATGATTAAAAAAAGGAAAAACCAATATGCATAACGTACTTCACTTCTTATTATTGGCCAAACACACATAGGGTAGGCTTTTTTTTCCACCCTATTTTTTAATCCATAGTTTTTCATGTGGGTTTTTTTTTTAATTGGTTTTTTGGGGGTGTACCTCCTGTTTTGGATATAAATATGTACCACCCATTCTTGCATCTAGGAATTAACCCCTTCCGAGCCTCATCATCGCCACCTATTCATAGATCCTTCTCACTTCTAAATCTAATTCCTCCTCTAATATATGTATGTGAGTTTATGAGAGACTTTCCAAAAAAGAGTTTTAAGAGACTGGGAAAAGGCTAGGATAGTAATTGTATTGTGCTTTCTTTGGATCATCTTGTATACAATCCGTGATACATACAAACATGGAAATGTCTGATGGTATAGCAGAAGATAAAATCGAACAAAGCCAAGAAGAGGAAGTTCCTCATCAACAACTCAAAGGGAAGAAACTTTCATGTCATAAGTTGCGGAGACACGACTCCTTAGACATCGAATCCAGCAGCGTACGTGGTCTTCATGGCCATGGCTCCAAGGTCTCCTTTTAATATTAATAATTAATGTGTTTTTTTTACCTTTTTACATATTTCCAGTCTAGCTAGAGCAACATCTTACATGACATCTTTACTAAAAACACTTTTTGGTTAAACGCTTAGATTTTTCAGTTATTTCTATATATTTATTTTCAAATCATTTTTAGAATTATTTATTTATTTATTTAGGATTTCAAATCGTTTTCATGTCAAGGCCAATCGAAATACTAAAAGAAAGACTGGGCCTATCAAATTAATTGATGGATGTCATTTAGTACATCAGTCATACTTATATCAAATCAAATCTTTCATATACATTTTTTTTTTTGGTTATAATTCTGTATTATCAAAAGTGATGTACATCATGATAATATGGTAAAGAACACGGAGTACAATTGACCACAAAAAAAAAAAAAAAAAAAAAAAAAACCCCAAGTTAAGCCCCTGTAATAATTCTTTCTTCTTCTTCTTAGTCTTTTTTTATTTATTTTTATAATCATTCTTCATCGTCTTTTTTAATTAACACAAATTCTGATTTTAACGTTCATGTATATTTTTTGGGTTTTTATTAGACTATGGCGTGGAAGGTGATCTTACACCTAGCATTTCAGAGCATCGGAATTGTTTACGGGGACATTGGTACATCACCATTATATGTGTTTGACAGCACCTTCACAAAACGCATAAACCATAATGATGACATTTTGGGAGTCCTTTCCATGATCTTTTACACCCTCACACTGATCCCTTTGCTCAAATACGTTTTCGTTGTCTTACGAGCCAATGACAATGGTGATGGTAAGATTTTACATCCTTATTTAGCTTCTCTTTAGGTTAATATATAGCTAGACATACAAGTTGCACATAATCACAGGCTATCCCATGCATTTTCCCTGACAATTTACTGTGCACCAAGTAAGTATATATTCTGTGTCTTACCAGATTTATTGATCAGCAGAAAGCCAGGCCTTGTCCGGCTCATACATTTTTTTTTTTTTAATAAAGAGAGAGGATATTTTAAATGAGTTCCATGCTAAATATTTTCAATATTCTATTATCAATCATTACTTGCAAATATTTACGCATTGATTTTTCAAATTATTTCTTTGAACGGGTGAATTTTCAAATTATCCTCTTCTCTAATATTCAGCTAGCTTCTGAATATACTAAATCCTCCACCACAAATTTTTTTTTTTTTTGGGGGGTTTCTTTAGTAGTGGATTAAATTTAAGATATTTTCCCATTTTCTTGTAAATGTAAAAAATGTTAACTTAAAAAAAAGTCCTCTCACCTCAATTTTGTCCCAATTTTGTCATGGGTGCATATTTAATTGAAATTCAAAGACCAAATACTTGCAACTAACTCCAAAACTCTACAATAAGATTAAGTAAAAATGACACATTAAAAAAAAGGGCACCTTTGAATAACCTACTATTTTAATATCTTTTTAAAACATTTTCAGATTTTCTCTTGAAAGAAAGTTCAAGATGAACTCAAGTTTATAAGGATTCCATTGTATTAAAGTATAGAGCTTTCATGTGTTATTAAAGTACCAAAGCTTCTACAAATTTTATTACAAAAAATGTACAAATTGATGTAAAAAAAAAATTATAATTAGTACTAGTTATACAATATAATAAATAAATATTAAATTTTTTTTTTTTCCGATTAATAACAAGTTAGTTTATAAGGTTTATGTAATAAAATTTGTAGTATTTTTAATATTATTTAAAAAAATGACATTTTGTTTGTATGCATTAAAGTAAACATGGAGGGAATTCATGAACTAGGGAGAATCTTGACTAGTCAAGTTCGAGCTGTATGCGAGAAGACTGTTTCTGAAAACGATTCAGCGCTTACCAAGTCAAAAGTTCAGACCTTAATGGCCAAAATTGCAAGCACCTGGCCTCTTTTAGAAGAAGAAAATAATAGTAATAAAAAAAAAAAATAGCCTTTTAGTTTGATGGTTAAACTTCATATGAGGATGGTCCAACTGATCCCCAGATTTGGGACATGGCTTTACTTTTTTAATATTCATGAGCATGCATGTATGTTATAATTTAATAGAATAAACTTCCACAATAATTGTCCCTTTTAAATTTCTCATATGTTTTCTCAAAAGTCTTTAACTTTCATTGACTAATGAAGTTTATAATACGTACATACACATGCGCATCCACAATTAAAGAAAAATTACCTGTTGTGAGACATGCTACATTGCAGGTATAATTTTATAGTCATTTTAGTCCAAGCTTAAGATGACGTGACCATTTTTAAAAACGTTACCCAATTATTCTAAACTTTTGCTCAGAACAACTCTATTGCCTTAGCCAAAAATAAAAAACTTGGAACAACTTAATCAACTTAACAGCCTGCTTCCTTTAATAGAGAGAGATTGCATAGTAACATAGAAAGAAAATTAAAGAACAAATATGCTGTTAATCCTAATTGACTAGTAATTAAACTATTTTAGGAGGGACATTTGCTCTGTACTCTCTCATATGCCGATATTCAAAGGTCGGTTTGATCCCTAGTCAGCAAGCTGAAGACCGGGAGGTCTCAAATTTCAAGCTTGAGTTACCAAATAACAATCTAAAGAGGGCATCATGGCTTAAGTCTAAGCTTGAAAATAGCCAGTTTGCGAAGTTCTTCCTTTTGTTCGCCACCATGCTTGGTACTTCCATGGTGATTGGAGATGGTGTGCTCACTCCTTGCATCTCAGGTTTGTTTATTTTCTTATTTATTTCATGTTTCTCTAAAGGCCAAAGCTACTGAGAATTATGAATTGTCTCTATACTGCATGTAACAAATAAATTATACTGATATTAAGATGAATCTTGTAGCAATACTGTAACATAAAATAAATAATTTATATTATATGGAATCTCTCCCATGAGGAAATTTTGGGTTAGGCTAATATGAATCGTATAACACTTACTGAAGAAAAGGGATTTTTTTTTTTTTTTTAAATGTGAATTTTTAGTTTAGTTTCCATTGATAATTTGATATTGTATGAAAAATTAGATATATACAATAAAATTAGATTTTAGGAATCGTTTTAAAAAAAAAAAAGTCTTTGTCAAAAGAATATAGTATAATGGAGTTAGAATATGACAACATTGATGATTTATGCTTCAAATTATGCAACAATAAAAGAGGCTCCCACCTTCACAATTTCTTCGATTCGGAGGTAGGCTACGCATCCCTTGTCCGCACGCCATTCAAATTTCGTTGGGTGTGATGGAAATTATTAGAATTTAGTCTTACACTCTCATTTTCTTATCTGACATTTGACTTTAAAATGATTTTCTGTCACTTTTGATTGATGGCAGTTTTGTCAGCTGTGGGCGGGATCAAGAGAGCTACATCTGCAGTGACAAATGGTATTACATCACATGCACTCTTTTTTCTTGGATTGCCATTTCTTTTTATCTTCCACTTTAATGTCTAATGCATTGCATGGTATACATATTTACAATGTTATTAATTTTGGTTTCCAACTTTGACTGTTAATTAAGAAGTAGACAAAAATAGCTGAATTTATGACTTATAAACATAAAATGTTGAAATTGAACCCATGGGCTCTGACAAGAAAAGTGAGGCACGTTTTGATTTGGAATCTTCCCTCTTTTCAAAGGAATACCAAACTATCAATAATCGATATTGAAATTTTGGTGAGTTTTAAACTTTGAACTTTACATATAGGCAAAGTGCCGGACTTTTAAATGTTTTGTGGCCAAATTCAAGGAAACGGGTGTTTTCTACCTTGAAAAAAGTGCACATGCATGCGTGTGCATACTTAATATCTTTTTCTAATTAGAATTTTGATGGATTACTTTCTTTTTTTTAATTTTTTTTTATTCTTTATGCTTTTAACATTTTAACTATGTTATTTATAAAATGTTTAAATTTTAAACTTTTGTATGTTTAAATGATGCACAATAGATAAGCTTATAAATCGAATAGTTTTTAATATCCAATTAGCATGAAATTTTGTATCAATATATAAAGAACAAGTAATCTAATAATGTGATTTTTAAAATATTAAACTAATAAAATTTATTAAGTGATACAATATTGTTTATATTCAGTTGCAATTTGAAGTCAACTATATATGTATATATATATATTAAGTCTTTGTTGTTGTATTATATAATACAACATCCTCTAGCAAAAATATAGTTAATCCATTCCCTATATGTCACCGTGACAGCTGGACGGTCAATTTATGCAGAAGGATAGGGAGATCCTTATTTAATTTTTACGAATAATGTTGTCTAGATTTTATTATGGGCTGTTGAATGTGGAGCTCTGTTAATCAAACCATTATCTGAACGATATTTAGTCCACTTTCATTTTCTTAAAAAGATTGTATGATTTTTATATTCAGTATTAACCAGAGAGACACTTAGGCAATCCATACGTATTTTTGTAATTAATTTGATAATTTAAGCAATCAACCTAAGAACTTCTAAATAGTAAATACAGTCAACTACAGTGCAATAAGCATTAGGTGCCAAGTACTAAGTTTTTAAACTAAGGGCACAGTAATTATTGGGCTCTCTGCTTTTACTGGCATCCATATGTCTTGAATGATCCATATTGCAGCTTGAGTAGCCAAAATGAGAAACTACCTGCACCAACTTTATAGAGAAAATATATTATCATGCATAAACGAAATCAACTCAAATGATCCCTAATCCTAGTTATATATTATCATATATGTATTACAATATTTATACTACTTCTTTATGTGCAGATATGATTGTTTGGATATCAGTTGCCATCTTGATCTGCTTATTCTCTATTCAAAGATTTGGAACTGACAAAGTGGGCTACACTTTTGCTCCAATAGTTTGTCTTTGGTTTGCATTCATAGGTGGCATTGGCATTTTCAATTTCATCAAATTTGATCCAACAGTTGTCAAAGCTCTAAATCCACAATACATTATACAATATTTTCAGAGGAACAAAAAAGAGGCATGGGTTTCCCTTGGTGGCATTGTCCTCGCCATAACAGGTTAGAATTTGGTTGCATAATGAAACTATATTTGAGAAAAACTTTGAGAATTCATTGATAGAGTATTGAAATGAAAACATGCAGGAACTGAAGCCCTATTTGCCGATGTAGGCCACTTCACAGTTAGGTCCATACAAATAAGTATGTGCTCAGTGACTTACCCCGCTCTCATATTCGCATACACTGGACAAGCAGCCTTTCTTCGCAAGCACAATGACGTTGTTGGGGACACCTTCTACAAGTCTATTCCTGGTAAAACATTAAGGGTCCATTTAATAATGCAAATTCAACCTACATTTTTTTCGAAGTATATTATATATTTTTAAAGAAAAATTTTAAATTTGCATTGTACTAGCAATGTAAGATTTACATTGTAGATTAAATAAATGTGTACAATGTTCCACACATTTATTTATTCTAGAATATTGTAAGATTTAGATTAATAATACCATGTAAACCTATAATTACCATTTTTTTAATTTCACTCTTTTCTAAGTTTAATATTTTTTTTTCCAAATTACCCATATTCTTTAAAAGTTGAAAATAAACCCTATATATTATTAATTGTTTCTACACCCACACCCTCTCTTCATATTATATATATGGGCAAAATTTAGGTTTAGTTCTTAGGTGTTGATTTTTAAGTTTCCTTCTTAAAATTTAGCTATAGCTGAATTTAGTCGTGAAAAAAAAAAAAAACTTTGAGATGTTGTTCCTTAGATTCTTTAGGTTCTCCTTTTAAAATTTAGCAGTGAAAAAAAAAATCGCATGACTGAATTTTAAAAATGAAACCTAAGAATCAATATCTAAGTACTATACTTAAGTTTTGTCTCATACACACAACACACACACATATATATTTCCCCTCCTTGGTACGGAGGTTCATAATACATATCTTTTGTTAATATTTTGTGTTATATATATTTCGATTGATGTGGTGCTTGGACTATTTCTGATGCAGGCCCTCTGTATTGGCCAATGTTTGGTATAGCTGTATTGGCAGCCATCATAGCTAGCCAAGCTATGATTTCAGGATCTTTCTCTATAATCCAGCAATCATTATCATTGGGGTGTTTCCCTCGTGTGAAAATTGTGCATACATCAACTAAGTATAAAGGACAAGTTTACATACCAGAGATTAATTATCTTCTAATGTTGGCTTGTGTTGCTGTTACTTTAGGATTCAGGAGTACAAAAAGTATTGGCAATGCATATGGTAATGTCAAATTCTACTAACTTATCATTTTAGCCTTTTCTCATCTAAAATTGACCCACATTCTTTATTGCATTTCAGGAATAGCAGTGGTGTTTGTCATGACTCTCACATCTTCGTTCCTAGTGATAATCATGATCATGATATGGAAAACCCACATACTTCTCATTATCTCATATGTTCTTGTTATTGGCACTGTGGAGCTAGTCTATTTAAGCTCAGTCCTGTACAAATTTGACCGAGGAGGATATCTTCCTCTAGCCTTTGCTGCGGTACTAATAACTATTATGTATGTTTGGAACGATGTCTATAGAAGAAAGTACTATTATGAGCTTGATCACAAAATCTCTCCAGATAAGCTCAAGGAAGTTATTACTGGAACAAACATTAATCAAATGCCTGGGCTTGCCATCTTCTACTCAGAGCTTGTTCAGGGCATTCCACCAATTTTCAAGCACTATGTTTCAAATGTGCCTGCATTGCACTCGGTCCTCATTTTTGTCTCCATCAAGTCGCTACCTATAAGTAAAGTTCCAGCAGAAGAGCGTTTCCTCTTTTGTCGAGTAGAAACTAGAGAGCACAATGTGTTTCGTTGTGTTGTGAGATATGGATACTCAGATGTGCGCAATGAGCACGAGCCTTTTGAGAAGATATTGATTGAAATGTTGAAAAAATTTATTGCTGATGATGTTTTTTGGTTGTCCCAAAATGTGCTCAATAATGATGAAAATGGTGGAGAATTAGACGATGGAGTGGTTGATGGAGAGAATGAAAATAAGGATGTAAAGAAAGTTGATGAAGAGAAGCGACGGGAGACAATAGAGAAAGAGATTGAGGCAGTGGACAAAGCATGGTGTGCTGGGGTTGTCCATTTGTTTGGTGAGAATGAAGTTATTGCAGGCCAAGGAGCTGGAATAGGAAGGAGAATTATAATAGATTATGCTTACAATTTCTTGAAGAGAAATTTAAGACAGAGTGACAAAGTGTTTAATATTCCTCACAAGCGTATGCTAAAAGTAGGCATGACTTACGAACTTTAGAACTTGTTTCGACGATGGTTGACTTTGATAAATCTGTACATATAGAATAAGCATGGCAGTTTTATGCATGAGCATAACAGACATATAGCTCATCTAGATGTAAACCCTGATAATATTTATGACAAAGAAGTTTATTTATATGCTTAAGGGATTTTGGTGCCACGTGGAAAGATGTGATACATGTTAGAAATCTCAAGAAAACATAACAAGAAATTATATCATCTAGGTAAGCTTGACATGTCCCCCTAGTGCTACAATCTGATGTAAGACAATAATGAATTTCCTTTTAAATTATTGAAAGAAAATTTGTTTGGGTTTCAAAAAAAGAAAAATAATAATGTCCTTTGGTGATATGGTTTTATGACCTTACTAGTCGTTAACTCGTGCGATGCACGGGAAAGCTACCAATTTTTGTAATTTAAAGTAAATAAAAATTAAGATGAACCTAGAAATGATGTGACATTAGAATTACAAAAATTGAAAACGTTGAAGTAAAGTTGTATCCTCAAATAACTAAATATAAGAGTTTAATTCCTTTGTTTCAATTTAAAACAAAATTGTGCATAAAAGCTAAAAAATTTCCTTTGATTCCAGTATGTCTTTAGTACCAAAGTCACAAATCCATTAAAACCAAATTGTGCATAGAAAATGTTAAGATTGAAAGACAACTTTAAAGTGTTTTTTGTATCTTCTTCCTTTGTTGCTTTGTAGCAGTCCCTGAATATGCCCTTTTGTTTTCCTTAAGTACAGATGTTGGTGTGAGTTGCACATTTGTTTGAACATCAAGTTTTTGAAATTTTGTACAATCACTATCTTCTTCAGTTGATAAGTCGTTGCTACATTCATTTGAAATATCACTGATGTAAGCCTGGCAATAGAACATGTTGAGGATTGTATTACATCATATACATCTTAAATATCATATTTGTAATTTTTCTAAAATTAAAGAATACTTACTTCTGTCATTTGATCAAGCTGAATTGCTTTGTCAGTTTCTTCAAAAGAGTCAAAAAGTTTCTTGACTGTGTAGAATTCGTATCCATACTTTAGATTATAGTCATTTAGTTGTATTTGGAAAACAAATGTTTTCCTTTCAGATTTTCTATTTGCACAGGAAGGATGACTTCATCGGGCTCCTAACAAGAGTAATATTTTTAAAATTGTACACTCAAGTAAAGTTCAGTAAATATTAAATACTAATTTTATATTATATATTCTCACCTCTAAAGATTTGTTCAAAAGGTCTTTGGCTGATATGTTAAGTAATTTTTCTGCTTCTGAATCAAATAAAATGAATGTGGCAATTCCTGAGCTATCTTTAACCTTTAATTGAATTCTATACATGATAAAAGAAATGAAATATATAATGTTAATATCATATTAATTGTTGTGTATTTTAATATAAAAAGTAAAAAATTTTATTTTGTGTACCTTGGGATTGGGAAGCATGCCTTTTTGTTGCAATTGTCGCACCAGAAAAATTTATTTCTTGCCTTTTTATGACATACTTCGCAAGAGATAAAATACCAACCAGAATTATCTATGTCAATGTTGATAATCTTTCCTTGACAGGTAAAGATAGTTTCCTAGAAATTGAATTTAATATCAATCAATTCATAATTGTTTAGTTAAATTTTGTAAAAGCAGGTCTATGGTACATAAAGCAATGTTAAGGACACAGTGTTATTGTTGAAGGTTTTTTTTTTTTTTTTTTTTTTCTTACCTCATTATCAGAGTCTTACATAATTTTTGTTATTTCACTTATGGTTCTTCTGTTGATGTTCATCTCTTCTTGAATTGTCCCTTGTGGTTTGAATTGCTTTGGCATTTGTTCTATTGGTTGGTTATTTTCCACAAGCCTGTCATATTACATAAAGATATTAGACATGGTATTGTATACATGGTATAGTATTGTGATGTTTGAAAAGGTTGATTTTGTCGCTTTTTAAATATCTATATTTATGTGAATCCAAGTTAAAAGGAAACATTACAATAGGTAACTAAAGAAACCAAAAAGTTAAAGATTATGGGAATATGTTTGCTTTGAGTTTCTGAATTAAAGGTTCAGAGATCATAGGATTTCTTAGTTGGATAGATAAAGCATAAAGGGATATTGTAAGAAAACATGAAACATGAGCTTTGCACATAAACATGAATTGCGTGATAAAGGCAATATATTTGTATATCATGGGAGGATCAAATATGAGAGTCACCTCTATTTACAATACATAGATCTATCACAGAGTTCAGAATTAACACCTTATAGTATAAAATTTTTATGATGTTTGGACTAACACATAGATCTATAATTTTAATCCAAAACTAAAATTAGTGATCAAAAATATATTATCAATCATTTATGTTCTTTACTCGATGTGAGGGAAAAATTATTAAGTTAATTATGTACCAATCATTAAACCAATCATTTAGTTTGGTGGCGACTATAATTTTTTAGCTTGCTGACTGTTTGAGAATGTGTAATCCTATGTATAAACCTACTATTTTTGTCAGATGTGGCCCTTTGTAGTTGCAGACCTATTACCCACCAAACATGGTGCCATGCATCAGTTATCACAATATGGCTTGCGTTGATGCTTTAAGCAGTATTGTAGAGACTGTAAATAATTTAAAAATGTGAATCCAAAACAAAGCACTTAGTGATCTTTGAATTCTGCAGTCTCAGGAATGTCCAAATCAATATAAACTCTTGTTCCACTTGTTGACGATAAGGTATACTCTCCTACAATGCACGGGATTCATTAGAATTAAAAAGTACAATTATCTATAGATAAACTTATGTTTGTGGTAGAAAGGACATTCCATTCAGGCTCATTATTTGCACACTATATTGAAGTTTCAATGGAATCCTCCCAGTAACAGAGAGAGGTATACATCAAAGGGTATAGTATCTTGTAGACATGTACAATATAGAGGTAAATAATCCAACTTTGCTATGCTAGATATATATGCTAAAGATAATGAAATTTGAGTAAAGGAAAGGGAAGGAATGTGGTCTCTCAAAGCTAGGAAAAAAAGCAATAAATTAACTGGGAAGAAAAATCAAAATGCCTCAGAATTTGAAATGACATCCCACCCATGTATAGTAGGTTATTCCAGCTTCTTAGTGAGTCCATCCCTCACTTGACGCTCAACTTTCTCTACAAAACTTAATGAATATATCAAAAATTCTAAGCTTTACACTCATTGACACATCCCTTAACACACAACCATCATAACTGATAGTAAAGAATAATTTTCCCAGTTCTTATCAGGCTTGACTGGGCCCATTAGTTTCTTTTCTAAACAATGCAACTAATAGGAAAGCTCTTTTATTAACCCCCAAAATATGCATATTTACTATCAAACAGCTCTACAGGCTGGATGGTTCAACTTTGAAGTTTCCACAGTTTAACCTTAATAAAAAAGTTGGAAGTTTTGAAAACTTAAGTAAGAAAAAAATATATCAAAGTTTCAGAGGTAACTGAAGTTTAAAAAGTGGTTAAGAGAATCTAAAGATTGTAAGTCTGACACATAGTTTAACATCTTTTAGTATCCCAGCTTGCTAGATAGTACTATTTTATTTTTCTTCCTTTTTAAATTAGATCATGTTTCCAATATATTTCAATTGCTCCTTTTCCATTATAGTTTTCAAAAACCTTCTTCACTATACACATTTTATCAGCATTGTTGTCTACCATTCTAGAAAGAAGAAGTTTCTCCAAAAAATAATTTATAGAAAGCAAAAGAATGGATTAGATGGGGGGAATCTCACACTCATTGGGACATCCCTTAACACTCATTGAATATATCAAAAATTGTAAAACCCAAAAAACAACAATACACAATTTAGTTGCAAAACAGAATGTGACAAACCATTTAAAAACAAAAATCCAATACAAATTTGTTCTACAAATACAAAATTTGTATTTAAAGCAATGAACTAAATATAAGTTTCCAGCCAGTTATACAACTTCTTAATTGGATGCTTACATAATAATTTAGCCATAATACTTTGTATTTTGAAACAATTGGATGATTTCTTATGTAGTTCAGAAGATGGTTATAAAGAGAAATAGAAAAGAGAAATGAACTTGCCTTTAAAAGTCTTCATAGTCAAACATGTAGCTATTATGATAAAAGGCCCTGGATTTTTAGTAAAGAAGCTCTCTTCAACTTGATTTGCAATTGATCCCCAAAGCGTAAGCTTTATTTCATTTCCTCTGTTCAAATTTTTCAATGTTATAGTGTAAGTTCGTATAATGTAAGTGCATGTATTGGCTTATCAAAAATAAAAAAGCGCATGTATTGAAATTAAAAAAAGAAAAAGAAAAAAAAGACATACTCTACAGTCATGACATTAATGTTTCTCATCAAGACATTTGATCCTTTGATGCAAGGTTGCTCAATCGGTCCAACACCAATCACATTTGCAATGATATCTAGGCATTACAAAGATGTGTATGTAATTATTTTCATATATAACAATAATATAATGCGTAATTATTAAAAAATTTAATATAACACATAATATATATAGGAATAACTGATAGCTGGACATGTTTATTAACGGGTTCATGTATTTTATTGTAGTCAACAAATTCGAATTTATGACGCGGTATATCAACATCAGTCTCCTTTATTTCCTTAATGCTAGTTTTCAATGTGAACATGATCTTAAAGTCATCGTCTACTGGTCTATACAATGCATTGCCATCAACCACTTGAAAATAAGAGAGTTCATACAATTTTCCTTCTTGCAATAGATGCTTGAACTTTTTAGCAATATTAGTTCGAATGATTGTATGCATTGCATTATTCTGCAAATAAAGTGCATCAACTTTATATAGATAGAGTTCATGGTTTATATAATGATCAAACAATAGTAAAAGTTATAGAAGAAAAACAAACCTGCTCATCGATTAAAATCATATCTAAACTAATAATATCATTATTTTTTGAGTTGATTGCATTCCACATCCTTGATATTCTGATCTTTGCTTTCCAATTTTCTTTGTGTTTGTCTATAGAAAGCTGATTAAGGAGAGAATATTGCATTATCTTGGATCCCTACTTGCATAGATTAATAAATTTGAAAGTTCATAGAAATTCAATCTTTCATTTAGATACTTGATAGAATAAAACAAAACAAAGTGGTATAACAAAGACAGTAAGCATATACAAAGTGGCTAAATCAATTTGGAGGAGATAAACAGAAAAATAAATAATATATAAAATTATGTTACCTTTATTAGTTGGTTTCTTGAGTCAAAGATTGGTAAAAACTTCTTTGTACACAATATTTTTTGTTTCAGACTTTTCTTCAGTCTCATCGTTAGTGATGAGGAATTTTAGACCATTTCTGCTTGTAACTCTAGACACTACAATGTACAATTGCCCATGACTAAAAACAGGTTTTGGCAAATACACTCCAACATGTTGCAATGATTGTCCCTGACTTTTATTTATAGTCATTGCAAAGCACACTGAAATTGGAAATTGTCGTCTCTTTAAAACGAATGGCCATTTTGAATCACTTGGAGATAATGTTATTCTTGGAATGAACACACATTTGCCTATATTAGTGCCAGTTATGATTTCTGCTTCTATCACCCATGTAGCTAATCTTGTTATAATGAGTCTTGTTCCATTACAAAGACCTTCATTCTGATTAAGGTTTCTAAGCAACATTACAGGCAAACCTATTTTTAATGTCAGTTTATGGTTTGGCAATCCTAGAAATCTTAACGTGTTCAAAAATTCAACAGTATACAAGAGATCTTGGTCAGGAACATTTGAAGAAGCCTTGCATATAGAATCTGAACTTAGATATTAATGAACTTCTCCATTTAAGGATGACACAATGTAGTCATTTAGTTCTTCTACAACTTCATTAGTAGGGGCAAGAATTGCCCTATCCTGTAGGTAACTTGGATCTGTGTATTTATTTTCCAAACCTGGATATGTGGTGTCAATAATATCTTGCATAGGATTCTTTGAAGGTTGGATAATCAAATCACTTGGAATTGAAATGTTGTTATCCCCATCTCCTTCTCCCAATTCACCATTACCTATTTTAAGAATCCACTCACTAAAGTCCTTTATAGATGATGTTTCTACTCTACTCAAATTGTTTTGTAGAAGTCTCATATTTGTTTGGAGTTTAAAGACATGACAATCACTCCATAGATATGACTTGCTAATTGAGGATTGGACTATATCTTCTCGTCTTCCCTTTCTTACAACTGGAAGTATTTGTCGAAAATCACCACCTAGAACTACAAGTTTACCACCAAAAGGTTTTTCAGCATTTTGAGGATCTTCAATTTGTAGTATATCTCATAACATGCGGTCAACAGCTTCAAAACAATTTCTATGTGCCATTGGTGCTTCATCCCAAAGTATAATACTTGTTTTTTAGAGAAGTTCTGCTGCTTGTGTTCTTTGCTTTATGTCAAAGGTAGAGTCATCATTTACATTAATTGGGATATGAAATCTTGAGTGAGCAGTCCTTCCACCAGGAAGCAACAAAGCAGCAATTCCTGAAGATGCAACAGGAAGAGCAATTTTGCCTTTCGATCTTATACCAGACAAAATGGTTCTATAAAGATACGTTTTACCCGTTCCACCATGTCCGTAAACAAAAAACATTCCCCATCTTTTAGTAGCAACAGCTTCCATTATAGAATTGTAGATTATTCTCTGTTCATTGTTTAGGCCAAAAATTAGGATCTCATGTTCTCTTTTCAAACTTGATACATCATACGACATTTCTTCTTGAATAAATCTATTCCCATTCTGAATAAGATCCATATTTGGCTGGGGCATTTGTGGATAATCTCTAAGTGATCTTCCATATTATTAGAGGATTTGTTCAATTTCATATAATCCATAACTTCTCAATTGGTCATCTGATAAGATTAGTTCTTGGAATAGGAGGATACGCCTTTGCCTATTTAGTATATCTTCTGTAATTAGTTTCCAATTAGATTCCCAAAGACTTAATGGATCGGCTACTTCACAAAACAATAGCATTGTAACAAATAGTTGACGCAATTGTTGCCCATTGGCCCAACTCGAAGCTTCAATTAGGGAATCATGCCATTCTTTGTCATCATTAAGAAGTCCAAGCGCATAGCAGGCTTCCTTATAAGTTGGATAAGTAACATTGTTTATAGTCCTTAATTCTTCAAAGTTTCTTGGACCTTTGACAATGTTAAGCAACATTCTCAAATAAAATCTTTCTCCATTTGAAGGATGTGTGTAATACGCTCTTCCAGTACAATATTTAGATTTCCTTCTTTGCCATTGCTTGTCATTACTATGCCATATCCATTTTGTAGGAAATTCAGCATAAGTCAACTCTTGAGCATCTTCAAAAGCCTCATTTGTTTTCATCCATTTTGTAAACTTTGTTTCTTCAATACCAAGTATATTTAAAACATTATCCAAGCTTCTATTTTTCAGATAAATGATGGGATGTTCATCTTCCAAATGAAAATTTAATCTTTCAATAGGTGGATATCGAAACTGAATTGGAAATTCAAATATTCTCCAACATGCTTCAGAAGTTGAAATATATCTACAATCCAAGTATGATTTTGTCTCATCAACAACAATGTTGGTTTCTTATCCATCACTCCCAATATTTGGCAAATTCTCTTCTACAACAACTGTTGCTCTATTTGATCCCGTGTTTATATATTTAAACAAATATTTGATCAATCGAGATCTGTTAAACCATTCTGCATTCAAATGGGATTGATACTTCACCAAAAGATCAACATTATATGGTACAACATATCGGTTATCCAAAAGAATTTTATTCTTCTCTATTGTTTTTCCATCATTTCTCCTTCTATATAGTGGGAAGCCTTCTTCATCAATTATTGTTTCTTCATAAAATCTTTTTGGAAAATGTTTTGAGCATTTACCATTTATCGTGCATAGTGATTTTGGTTTTGTAGATCCACATGGTCCATGCATCATAAATTGTTGTACCGCTTCATTAGCAACAGGATCCTCATCTGGATATGGTATCTCAGCCATAATGATACCATTAATATCTGTTGGACTTGGACACTTATCCTTTGGATCCAAGAATAGAAGATAATGCGCATGTGGGAGTCCTCTTTTTTGGAATTCAATTGTATACACAATTGCAATAACTCTTCCAAAATGAGATTTATGCCTCAAATCATGTAATAGTTCATCCAATTTTATCTTAAAAACTCTTGCTACAATATCTGGCCGATCCTCATATTTCAGGCCTCCTATAAATTCCAAAGAATGATTGATTTCTGGCCATTTTGGATTGCAAGTAAATGTAAGAAATAAATCTAGGTAACCTGCCCATCTACATATCGCCATTGCATCTTGATAATTTTGAACCATGTACCTTGGACTTCCAGTAAATGAGGATGGTAGGACTATTCGTTTGCCTACAGTAATGGGATCTGTATCACCACGAAGAACAGCATCTTTCAAACCATAGTACAGCTCTGACCTCAATTTTTTTTTTATTGCATCTAACCCATTGTAGTCTTTCTTCTTCAATAAAAGTGTATGCATCCACTATAAATTGTTGAAGAAGCCTTCTACCAAGCAACAGTGTCTTGCCTTCATGAAAGTGCTGTTAAAGCCTATAAGCATAGTATTCTCTCATTGTTATTGATTCCCTTTTTCTAGAATTGCTCCCATTCAAATTCCTATAAGGTATACCAAGCATATACCCATCCACACCATAAGGAAAAAGTAATGGATATTGCAATGCCATAAAGCTTGGATGAGTCCTATTTATACGTTGCAATCCTAAACTTCGATTCTCAACAATAATATCTCTATTAGAACTTTCAATATTAAAATCTCCAACAATAAGAGTAGCTATCTTAGACGTTACAGGTAAGTTATATTGCCTTTCACCAGAATTTCGACTTCGAATTAAATGAATTCTGACATTATGTATTTCTGATTCATCAAATCTGCCCCTAACCATTCTAAAATATTTAACCAATTGGTTGCACTGGTCTAACATTTCCATCAACTCGGTAACAATATCTAGATCCACATAATTTCTATCATCTTCATGTACAACTGCATCAATTCTATTTTTAACTTCATTATCAGTTTCATAAATATAAAGCTGTGCATACTTAGGTTTTTGGCCATGAACAGGAAGAAGTGATCCAATTCTGTGATGAGTTTGACCATTTACACGAAACACATAGGGACCAAAACTATTATTCACTGATCTATCAACATTACCCCCCAAAGAAGTGAAAGCAAAGAGAGAGTTGTAGATTCTTATCCCTATTTGAAAGTTTATTGATCTTCGATCACTACTAATATTGACTAAGCTTCCAAGAAAGGGTGGAGTTTCTTTCAATAGAGGGAGTTCAACTCTTCCTTCAGAACAACACAAACTAAACTTCGGTTTTGTAGGCCTCTTTGACTTTATAGTTCTCTCTTCATACCAAAGTTGAGCTCCACAATGTTCACATACTATTGTTGGAGGTCCTAAATCCAATGGTTCCGTATATTTTCCTATGACAACAAAAACAAAAATTCACCTTTCTTCCTAATTTTAGAACTTTTTGGGGAGAACTTAAAAATATAGCACTTACGTTGTTTTCTGGTTTCATCATTAGTGTTATATTGTCTACGTCGAATACTCCTTTCAAATGGCTCGTCATCTCTTGTTCTTGTTTGGCCTAGGTTACATAATTTTGAGTTTTTTAAAGAAAAATATTTTTTTAATATCTCATTATCATACCCCTTCTATTTCTCTTTTGAGATAAAATTAATCTTCGTCTCAATCTTGCATAGAAAGCAAACTCCATGCTTGGGGAATAAACTAAAAGCAAAGCATTCACAAAATTTTAATTCATAAATATAACTGTATAGCAAAAATATATATTACAAATCAACAATTATATGTTATAGAAAGGGGAAAAATTGAAGAAAAATATAGCATTCACATAAATATAAAACCAAGTTTGAGATAACCAAGAAACTTAGATATGCAATCATATTCCAATTTCAGATTCTTTCTACAAACATATTACCAATAAATATGCAATAAACAGTACAGAATAAAGGAAAGACTGGAAAATACTTGACTCTCCTCTTCTTGTAGTTGTATTACCAAATAAGCCAGATATCAAAATGCTAAATCCTTACCTGCAAAACAGTAGGAATCCAATTTTCAGCCAAGAAACATTAATAGAAGAGAAATAGTGCAGTGTAGTGCACATTTTAATGAAATAGTGCAGTGTCAATTTTTTTTTGAAACAGTGCGGTGTAGAGACAGATTTTGGTTGTAAAAAAGTGAAGATTTTAGATGTAAAATACAGATTTTATGCTTATCCAAATTTAAAGTCATTAAAAATTGAAAGTTCAGATTTAATTTCCCTATAATTTTTACAAAACTATCTCATGCAAGGTAGTTCCAACAATTTTCATGACTTTTTGATGAATCGAGTTGCTAAGATAGGATGATATAAGACAACCAATTAAATGAGCAAAAACACAAAATCAGGGTCATTATCAACATTAATTACCAAGAATTAAAAAACTCGCCAAAAAATTAAGATTATTTAAATAGGTAACTGATTTAGTAATATATTCTAACTGTGTTTCTGCTTATGTTCACTTCTAGAGAAATTATAATCAACATTAACAGTTGTAAAGACAATAATAAAGAAAAACTATATCAAATAGAATGGAATGATGCAACGAAAGTCATGCGTATAAAATTGTAGAGATAACAGTTGATGATCAAGGGGGAGAAATCTGCTCCTATCAGCACCACTTCAAGCACAGTTTTTAGAGGCATCAATTGTGTTTTCCATAGTCACCATTAATTTATAGAGGCAAAGGAACGCAGATATTAAAAGAAAAAACCTAAACTACATCCTCTAATTGATTTAAGAATTCCATTTTGTTTTATTCAGTTACTTTCAGTTATAGTCTTGCAGCCTTGCAAGTATTTGAATGTGACTTATCTAATCAATGTGTCAGCTGCATCATATGTTGCATGTCCATACGTTCATGTGTTTGAAGACAAAAATAATGTTGTTGAGCAATACAATATTCAAATCTGAAAAACTAAACAACACTGTGCTCAAGGGCATTTCTAATATTTTGACAATGTTAACCTACACTTTACAATTTTGTGTTTGTGTTGAAAAAAGTTTTAAACTCTTGGGTCACATGGGCTACAAAAATTCTACCCACACCAATTTCGCTAAGGTAGCAATGCATGCAGAACATAAAATATATTTAAACAGAATACTACAATATACTATGATATTAATACTCCAAGTATAAAAGCAGATTTGAAACAGCAACCATATTTATGCAGGACCAATTATGAAAATAAAATCATGTGATATATCTGGGTGAATTATGTGTATTTTGACTTCCCAAATTGGATTTGTTGTCATTTATGAATATTGCTATTTTTTCTGAAGCTGTTTTTACCCTAAAAGGAAAAATTATATTGTATTTAGACACTACTATTTTATGAGAATTCTGGAAATAGAATCTGGGCTCTGAATTTTGGAAGGAATATTGAGTTCAATTAACTGGGAAAAGAACATGAACAGTTCAATGGCAATTATGTTTAAAAGCAAAACTTGTAATCTATAAAAAAAAAAAAAAAATAGTAATGCTGGAGTTTTACTGTTAGAATAATGTTATCTATCATGCGCTAATAATTGTAAATTGTTTAAACACTAAAATTTTATTGCTAGTAAATGTTGTTTAGATGATCATTTAAAAGTACTATGCACAAATATTCATCATAACAATAGCATATCACTGACTCAAACCAAATGTACAACAACCAATTATGCATAATACAAAATACAAAACCAAGCAAAACCTATCATAAAAAATTGAAAAGCCTAAACCCCTAAACCCTTTAATTTACAAAAGTAAAGCAAGCTGAAGAGTAAAAATTAAATTTAAAGCATAAGTTTAAGCAGTACATTCAGTTCTTGCATTTTATATAGCAAAAACTTCTGGTATAATACTTCAAAATTCAAATAGAGCCATAGTATTGCATATACAGTTTAGATTATACTTAAATAAACCAATAATGATATAAAAAAGACTCCCACATATGTGTATGTAATATAATTATTCTCTATGTAATTTTTTTTAAGCTCAATAAACTAATGAAACTAAATTATATTAAGTGTGTAAAAGAGACATTATCATAAGGCAGATATCATAAGTTAAAAAAAAAAAAAAGGAAAAAAAAGAAGAAGCTATTTCAAGCATTACCTAATCTTTAAAACCTCAATAGTTCTTTTTTTTTTTTTTTTTGCTTTTTGCTTGGAAATAGATTGATCATAGTGCAGTTCTTTAGGTTTTAACAATTATGCATAAAATAGCATTGTTTAGGAACACAACCTTTTTATTACAAATTGAAGTATTTTTTCTACTAAAACTAATATAAATAAATTAAAGTTCAAAAAAAGCTAAGAAATCCAAACTATTATAAGTCTGAATTTGAAATAGTCAAAACATAAATCTACCAATTCATAGAGGCAAACGTTACAATTCAAATTGAGAGAATATTTACCTTTAACCCTGATAACTTGATACAAAACAAACTGACTTGAAGTGAACTATTCTAAACAGAGTCACTCAAAGTGCACTTAGTCAAAGTAAACTACATCAAAGTGAACTAATTCGAAGTAAATTAATTTGATGTAAACAAAAGCAGATCAGATCCTAAGTCATACTTCTAACATCAAATTGATTGAAAGCAAGCATAAATGCACAAACATATTACCAATGAATATGCAATAAACAGTAAAGAATAAAGGAAAGATTGGTAAATACTTGACTTTCCTCGTCTTGTAGTTGTATTACCAAATAAGCCAGATATGAAAATGCTAAATCCTTACCTGCAAAACAGTAAGAATCCAATTTTTAGCCAAGAAACATTAATAGAAGAGAAATAGTGCAATGCAGAAAATTTGAAACAGAGCAGTGTAGTGCATGTTTTAATGAAACAGTGCAGTGTAGTGCAAGTTTTTTTTTTAATCTCCTTCATATCATCATACAATTTGATTGTGAAACTAATTTCCAATTTTTAAGTCTAACTCATATCTAATTCAAAGTAAATTAATTACATTAGGATTGAAGTGAAAACCCAATTCAAAGTAAAATTTGATTTTGCAGAAGTTCAAATTACCTTACTTAAGAAAACTTTTTGTTGCAATGCAAGTACAATGATAGATAAGAAACTAAAGTGACTACAATCCTCAAGAGACTAATTTTCAATTTCTAAGTCTAACTCATATTCCAATCCTATTGATTCAAAATAACTTGATTCAAAACAAACTGACTTGAAGTGAACTATTCCTAAACAGAGTAACTCAAATTGCACTTAATCAAAGTAAACTACATCAAAGTGAACTATTTCAAAGTAAATTAATTTGAAACAGAAATCAACTCTATAATACAAAATAGGCTAGTGTGGAAAATAAACCATGAAGTAGTATGCTAAAATTAATATAACTAAACTAAATTCAAAAAAAAAAATCTAAGAAATCCACACTAAAATAGTTAGAAATTAGATGTACATATATTATCACAAACGCACCCGAATACCATACCTTTAACCCTGATTCGAATGGAGGAAAAGAATGATGAGAAAGGAAATAGCAATAAACCTAGAAATTGAGCAGCCATGGAAAAAAAAAAAAAAAGACTAATATGAATCAACTATTTATAAGATAATAGTTGTAGAGTCCTAATAGTTATAGAGTTCGGATTCAAAAAAATTAAATAAATATATTATAGAGTACTAATTAAATTTGTGGGTTTGTGGGTATGTTGCGCATGGTGGGTACGGTGGGTTATTTGTGGCAATGGGGTTGATGAGACCCACAACAAATGGGGGGCCTTTTTTGGGTTGTAAAGGTTGGATGTGGGCGGTTTGTGGCAAATCGGTGGTCTGAGGAGGGAGATCGAGGCTTCGGCTTGTAGGTATGGTGGATCTGTAGATATGGTGGGTATAGTGGGTCTGTAGATGCGATGCGATGGTTTGCTGTGGGTCTGATAAAGGCAAATCGGTGGTCTGAGGAAGGAGATCGAGGCTTCGGTTTGTGGGTATGGTGGGAATGGTGGATCTGTAGATATGGTGGGTATGGTGGGTCTGTAGATGCTATGCAATGGTTTGCCGTGGGTCTGATAGAGGAGGAGCTGGTAAAGGACTAAGGAAGAACATGGGGATAGCAGATCATCGTGTTGGTAGCTGGTAGAGGACTGAGGAAGAAGATGGGGATGGCAACCATCATGAAAGGGAAAGGCAGAGTATACGTTTTTTGTGTATCGGGTCTATTATGTTTTTTTTTTTGGTTTTTTTTTTGTTTTATTATTATTTTTTCTAATAGTATGCTGACGTGGAAAATTGTGGAGCAAGCTAAGGCTTCGGTTATATATATATATATAGATTAGAGTGTGACCTTAGTATTTTGAATTTTTCAATGGGTTAGGTGATCTTTTGCTTGGTATATCAGAGTTCGATCACATGGATAATTGTAAACATGGCAAAACGGGCGGGTCGGGTCAGGTCAATCGGGTTACGGGTCTAGTCGGGGTGACTCGTATTTTTCAAATGAATTTTTTTTTAATAAAACATGTATTTTCCATGTAGAAAGTCATGCAACAAATTACTTAATGTAAAATACATTACTTTGAATTCACTACTTATATCAAGAATGAATTACACTTATTAATACTTATTCAATAATTTTAAAATTATACAAATCCTAACATTGCTATCTAAAACAAAATAACACAAAGATAAGTAAAACAAATACACAAGTTTTATTTCTACACAATATCAACATCCCAAAATATTAAAAAAAAAAATTACATGACTTATTGGATAATTCATTTGACAAAGAATAAAAATATATAAGAAATTTACATTCTTGAAAATTAATTTTATAATCTATTGTCAATTGTGGTTGACACTATTTCAATTTGAATTTTAGATATATATTAAAGTTTGATTGTTTACTTATTTATACATGGTCTCTTTTATGAATATCATATCATTGTTAAGTAACACACACTCTAGAAAATATCATAATTTATTATGAAAAGCCATTTATTTTGGATATAATTTTTTTTTAAATAGGTCTAAGCATTCATAATTTATGTTAATTTGATAGTTTGGCTTCACTATTTTCACGCTTATGAATGTTTCTCACACATGTCTACATTTTAAATCAATATTTTTAACTGTATTGTAATCAGATTATCTTGGCATGTACTTTGCTATTTGATATCTAAAAATCTTTACTCATTACAGAATGCTCAATAATTCATTTTTCAATTAATTTGCATATAGTTGTGTAAATGTCTCAATTGTTTTCTTAAAGCTCACAACAAACAATTAAACCAATATTGTCTTCTCTTTTTTTTACCAAAAAAAAAGTTTTAAAAAATGGTTTGGGTTTGGGTCGGGTCAAGTTGCCCCACAAAAAACACGGATCGGGTCATAGGTTAACCTTTTTTTTTATTCGGGTAAAAAATTCAAGTTCGGGTCAGGTATTTTTCGGGTTAGGTCGGGTTAGAAAATTTTGACCCGTTTTGCCATGTCTAGATAATTGGGCTCTATCGCACAATTAAAATGTTAGACCTAATCATTACTTGTCTATTGTAGGGACTAGGGAGAATGAGAGACTTTTCTAGATCATCCCAAAGGATTAGCAACAGTTGGATTAAGATATTATATTAGTTTCAATAGCTAAAGAAGATTACCCCTTTTTTTTACTACAATATTGTACCACAGCAATATATCTAAGCCAGGCCAATTAGTGAAGTACTAATTGTTTGTTCAATGTCAAAATTTTATCTTGAGCTAACTTTGAGGATATTTCCTATTCCCGACTCGAGATGGTCTCAAGAATGTCTCTTGACTTCGTGTTTTAAGGTTATTAGGTTGGTAATATATGAAAAGTAAAGCAATGCAAGATAGGAAATGAAGAAGAAAATATAGAAAACTTAGAGAATAGAAACGATTCCAATGGAAATGAAAAATTATGTTATTGCTTCACATTGATCTAATACAATCCCCAAATATATATACCATAACTACCTACGCATAATGTGGAATGGATTAACAACTCTGATTCAATCATTCTAGATCACTGACACGTATTCAGACTCTATCCTTCTTAGTTAACTTATGCTACTTGCAGTTTGCCTATTATAACTATACTACAAGTTGTTTGCCAGCTGCTTTATCAATAGCTTTAGCAGCTTTGTCATCAACATTACCATCTTGTGCCTGAACCTTTACCTCAGCTTGTACAAGTGCCTTTACATCCCTTCTTAAACTAAGGGGAGGAACACCCATCAGTTTGAGAGCAAGAGCAAGAAACCGAGGAGAAGGAAGAGCTTTGGTAAAGATATCGGTAGTGGACCAAGAGTAGAGATAAAGTTAAGCTACAACTCCTTAGCAAGAACTTTCTAATGAATATAATGATAATCAACCTCAATATGCTTGGTACGAGCATGAAAAATGGGATTGGAAGCCAGGGCCAAAGCAGAAACATTATCACACCAGAGCATATAAGGCTAAGATAAGAAAACACACAAGTTATGAAGAATCATTCTAATCCAACTGACCTCAGCAGCAGTTGTAGCTAAAGCCGTATATTCAGCCTTAGTAGAGGACCTAGCCACAGTCAGTTGCTTCTTAGCAGACCAAGTGATAGGAGAGTTACCCAAAAACACCACCATACTACTAATGGACTTCCTGTCAAGGGGATCACTAGCCCAATCAGCATCACAATAAGCTGAAAGAACCAAAGGACTAGGCTGAAAATGAATACCATGATGCAAAGTACCCTTGAGATATCTAAGAATCCTCTTGGCTGCCACAAGGTGATGTTGCATAGGTTTACTCATAAATTGACACACTTGTTAAACAAAAAAGGCCAAATCAGGCCCGGTGAAGGTCAAGTATTGCAACCTACCAAGCATGCTTCTAAAGACTGTAGGATCAGGAAACAAAGGGCTGGTCTGAGAGCTGACATGAACTATGGGAGAGCAGGGAGTAACACAAGGCTTGCAGTCCAACATATTAAACTTGGTCAGTAAATCCAAAGTATACTTTGATTAATGCACAAACAACCCTTGAGAAGTATACTCAAACTGAAGGCCAAGGAAATAAGCAAGAGGACCAAGATCTTTCAACTCAAAAATAGTGGCAAGCCTTGAAACCAGATTATCAATGAAAGGAAGACTGTTCCCAGTAACAATAATATCATCCACATATAGAAGCAAGTAAACCACAAAAACATCATGATGCAAAATAAACAAATTAGAGTTTGTAGACGAGGCATGAAAATCAATGTGAAAGAGCTCAGAGGTAAAACTATCAAACTAGGCCCTAGGTGCCTGTTTAAGACCATAAATGGCTTTGTGCAACTTGCAGACATGATTAGGATGAACAGGATCCACATAATTTGGAGGCTATGACATGAAAACTTCTTCTTAAAACACACCATGTAGGAAAGCATTAGAGACATCCAGCTACTTCAAGGACCAATGATTCTGAACATCATGAACTGCCAAGGCTAAGACAATCCTAACAGTAGTAGGCTTTACAACAGGACTAAATGTTTCTTCATAGCCCAACCATATTGTTGCGAAAATCTCTTAGCAACTAACCTTGCTTTATACCTAGCAATGGACCCATCATTGCCCCTTTTAATTTTGTACACCCATTTACAATGAACCACGTTCTTATCAGAAGGAAGAGGGACTAAGGACCAAGTATTTTGCTTCAAAAGGGAATTATACTCAGAATCCATAGCTTCAATCCAGTGTGGAAATCTAGAAGAAATGTGAAAAGTAGGAGGTTCCTCTTGAACATAATTTATCACAATAGCATAAGCTTTAGGCTTGAATATGCCATGTTTGGATCTAGTAAGCGTGGGATGAGTATTGGGAAGGGAATGAGGAGCTGATGAAACAACTGAGGTGGATGGAACGACCATAGAATCAAAAATAGCAAGGGAGGAAGACTCAACATGATTTGAGGAAGAAAAAATATCAGAAGAAGGTAAAGTAACATCATTACGAGCAATAGGGACAAGAAAGACCTCATCAAACACAAATAAAGAGGAAATGACAGAAGGAAAAACATCAAAAACAACAGATAAGGGAGAATTGGAAGAACTGGGTAATAGGGTAGAAATCCAAAGGTTCAAAGAATGTTTAACAAAAGAGTGCTGACAAAAGAATTAGAAGAAGATGTAGGGAGAATAGGAAATTCAGATTCATGGAAATGAATATGTGGAGTGATATAGACCTTTTGAGTGTGAAGATCAAAGTAGATATATCCCTTGGATAATGGTGGATACCCTAAGAAAATACATTGAGAAGACTTAGGCTGAAGCTTGTGGGCAGTATAGGGCTTCAGAAGTGGAAAACAAGCATAATCAAAGGTTTTAAGAATAGTTAAAGAACGAGAAGAGTGAAATAACACTTCCCAAGGAGACTTAAGGGCTAAGACAGAAGAAGGAAGTCTATTTATCAGATAAATGGCTGTGCTAAAGGCATAACACCAATAGAAGGAAGGAAGATTGGATTGGTACAACATGGACAAACCACTTTCAACTATGCTTCCTTTCAACAACTCCATTTTGCTAAAGAGAATAAGGACATGAAAGCTGATGGTGGATGCCATGATCTAAGCAAAAGGACTTAAAAGAATTATTAACATATTCACCCCATCACCAGTCCTAAGTGTTTTGATTTTAACCCCAAATTGATTCTTCATAAGAGTTTTAAAGTGCAAGAAAATAGTAAACACCTCAAACTTTTGTTTAAGAAGAAACAGCCAGGTAAATCTACTAAGGTCATTAACAAAAATGACATAGTATTTATATCGAAGAACAAAAGGAATAGGAGCAAGGCCCTAAACATCACTGTGAACAAGTTGTAAAGGACAAGAACTAGACTTAACATGCTATGGAAATGGAAGTTTGTGCATCTTAGCACTTATACAAGATTTACACTGAGAGCAAATGTCATTATGTACAGAAATTGCAAAATTATTATTGACAAAAGATAAAGCAGAATGAAGAAGCTTGGAGCAAGGGTGACCAAGTCTTTGATGCCACAACATTGCCTCATTGGAAACAGGAGCATGAACAGATCACTTGAAATCAAGAGATGAAGTGAAAGTTGAATCAACAGAGATTTATGAGGGAAATGGAATGGGATATACACCATCCTTACTCAAGCCTTGATAAAGAACCTTCCCTGTTGCCAAATCCACAATTAAGAACTGATTGGAATTAAAATAGTAAAAGGCATTGTTTTTTAAACAAAGTTTGTGAACAGATAAAAGATTGGAAGCCAAATCAGGAACCCTAAGAATATTGTCTAAACGAAAACAATGAGAAGGTGTTTGAAGCTTACCATCACCAACATGAGTCACAGACAACTCTTGCCCATTTCCAACAGTAATAGTTTCATGACCATTGGTAGCTTGTGATTTCAGAGAAAGTTGAGAAAGGTCAGGTGTAACATGGTTAGAACACCTTGTATTAGTAAGTCAGCTTGATGGATGTGTTGAGGCAGAGTTAGTTGTTGCTGCCATAAAACTAGCTACCATAAATGCCAACTTGGATGAAGCATGTCTGCCTTGATAGGCAAAATTCATGTGATGATAACAATCCAAGGCAATGTGACCATTCTTGCCACAAATTTGACAAGTAGGTCTTAAAGACTGAGATGAACCTTGAGACTAGAAAGAGGGAAAACCAGAACCACTCTTGTGCTAAAAAATAGGAAGTTTAAGAATAATAGTTGCACTTCCAAAGGATTGACCAAAGGATTGAACATTATTTAACCCAAAATTAGGACCAAAATTATTAAATCCTCTGCCATGACCCCTCTGATTTCCATTTCTACCTCTTCCTCTAGTGGTATTACGATTAAAACCACTCTGAAGAAGCATAGCCATAGCTGTATCCCTAGTCTCAGACTTCTTCTTAATAGCTCTCTCTTTAGATTCAACAATATATTGAACTCCTCTATAGTAACTACATCATTACGGGTCCTTATGGCAAAACAAATTGCACTATATTCATTTGGTAAAGCTTCTAAGACTAAATGTATAAGCTCTTCCTCATTAATAAACACAGCAACAGAACTCAATCTATCCCTAGCTTCTTTGATTCTTTGAAAGAAATTATCCATGCTTTCAAGACCTTTCTTAATGCTCAGTAATTCATTCCTCAGACTTAAAACATGAGAACGAGATACAGAAGCAAACCTCTTTTCAAGCACATTCCAGACTCCCTTCGCAGATCTCTGACCAACTGTGAGTGCTACAACTAATGGTGATAAAGTAGAATTGATGAAGGTGAAAAGACCTTGCTCTCTACTTCTCCAATTGATATACTCTGGATTAGGTTCTCTAGTGAAATTTCCAGAGCTATCCTTCAAGAAAGGATTAGGAGCTACACATGAATCGTCAAGAAAACCAATCATAGCATAGGCCTCAAGAATCACAACGATCTGATGCTTCCAAATGATATAATTGGTGAAGTCAAGCTTCCCAGTCATCATACTTGACATATTCGACAAGAGAAGCAACGATGTGTTAGGGACATATTTTTATGTAATTGGCATATCCTTTGACAAAACGCACTTTACTTGTATTTGGGTAAATCTAAGTAGGTTCAAGATGATCATTACAAGTGGTTAAATTGAGACATGAAGATTACTCAAGAACTGCTCAAGAAAAGTGCAAATCCGCAAGTCTCGATACCTCCTTGACAGAAGCTCAATCTGTCAAGATTCATTAAATCTCAACACATGTCTCGATCTATCAAGCTTATGGGATTCAGACTATAGCCAGCAATGTTTTATCCATAAACAACTCCACTAGCTCATTCCACACCTTAGTCTTGCTAGGATCCAAGCTAAAATACCACCTTGATGCACCTCCAATGAGTGAATGAGGGAATGCATGCAAAGTTTGCTTCTCATCCAACCCCTTCATTTCAGTGATGCTGAGGTACCTCTTAACATGTTGTTTTGGGTCTTTAGTTCCATCAAACTTTTCTGCATCGGAAATCTCAAACTTTGGAGGTAGTGCAATGGGAGTTTTGAAACTTATGCCCTCTATGTGATAGAGACAATCATTCATTCCTTAGGCCTTGCAAAAAGTGAGTTGCATTTTCTCCATCTTCTCTCTCATAGCTATGGTTTCTGCCATGAGTTTCTCAAATTGCTTGTTCCTTTCATATTCATTTTGTCCCTTTCATCCCCCAATCTTCCACTTCTTCATCATCGAGAACCTTTACACGTGGGTTTGTCTTTTTCAATTTAGCTTCTTCTAGCTTAATGAGGCAACTTTCTATCTTTTTGAGAATATCACTTTGTTCTTCCATTGCTTTGAATATCTTTTATGTGACCTCATCACTAATTGGGGCGCACCATTGTGCTTGAGATGATTCTCCTACTTGGAACACTTCTTCTTGATATGTGTCTTCAATCTTCACCAAAAGCCTTCCATGCTTTTTTTCGTGCTTTTCTCGAATCCAAATTGGAGTGGGGATGTGTTTTCTTGACTTTGGTGGTGCAATGGTGCCTGAAAAGAAGTCCATTTTTCAGTAAGTCCATGTCCCTATTAAAAGGTTCTTTTTTTTTAAAGATGTTCTTAGAAAATTTTTAAGTCCATTTTAATGAAAGTCCGATTACAAAGTCACTCCCTTTCTTCTCATGAACCTTACCCCTTGTTTCATTTGGACTTTAGTCCATTTACATTAATGCTCTCATTTTACTCTTGGCTTTTATTAGAATGTACTTAGAGATTTTCAATCCTTTGTCTCAAATATAGGCCTACAATATATTCATCACATTTGGGCACTTCCTTTTTCATTTTATTATCATCATAATTTTTTTTTTTTGAAGTAGCACTTGTAACTAGAATATATTGTAGCCTTCCTCTCAACGTCTATGAAGTTCACATCATTTTTGGGTCTAGGCATACAACAAAGAGGCCTCGAGATTAGGGAAATTCACATTGACTTTGTAGGATTTTGGATGTTAAGTTCATAGCATATTTGTTATCTTTGGCCCAAAATTAATATATACCCTTATGATGAATTAATTGATAGGCCAAAAATGTATCGACCTCTTGTGATGAATTAATTGATTAATTAGCCAAGTTTATTAATTAATCAAATTAGCATGCAAATGCGTGGTAGCACAAACAAATCACCAATAAACTAAAGTGCAGTAGAAAATAAATTGACATGGTGATTTGTTTACGAATGGGGAAAACCTCCAAGGCAAAAACCCCACCGGGTGATTTTAAGGTCATCACTCCTGAGAATCCACTATTATCACAACAAGCGGTTACAAGTAAAGGAATCTTAGTACCTTATACCAACTTACAGTTGAACCCTTAGCCCAATACCCAATTGGACTTGTTCTGTAATGACAATCTCTCCTTTTCAATGCACAGCTCTCAGTATGTGACTAACCAATTGCGCGGATCCCAGTACGCGACTTTAATCACCAACTTGAGAAAGATGTTGGCTGCAAAGTTCTTCAGTTCATCCTCGCAATGAAGAACAAGAAGATGCTTGGTTACTAAACCCTAGGGTGCAAAAACACAACAGCTTCTTCACAAAGAGATGAACTAGGGCAAGCTTTGTCTCTGGTCACAAATTGCTTGAATAGACTTTGCTCAATGCTTGTGCAACTTGTGCTTACTTTGACGGCCCTTAAAATAATCCTTTTATATGTCTAGGGTTATGAAAAAAGAAGGCCCAAATACATGTCCATAGATTAGAATCAAAACAGTATTGAAAAACCGTTTTTCTTAAATCTCTACAACTAAACGTGTTGAGGTGCTGTCGAGCAGTTGTCGAGCCACGACCTGGAATAGCTTTTTAAAGCTCGATAGATGCAGCTGTCAAGCCAGCTGTCGAGCTTTAATGAAGAGCAGTTCTTAGCTTGTTTCTTGGACAAACTTGCATGACTTTAACACTTGATCTTGAAACCTTATTTCTTGAAGTATCAAAAACATCCTATATCTACCCAATTACAAGTAAAGTGCATTTTGTCAAAGGATTAGCCAATTACATAAAAGAATGATATATGTTCTTATCAAGTGAACCACATATATCCTAACATTTAAGGATAAGCGTCTTACATATGAGAACTTCTTTTCTTTTGCCCCATTTGTCTTAGGGTATGCCATAACTTTAGGGTCATCCTTCCCCTTTTACATCTTTTATTTGTTCTTTAGAATTAGGTGATCGCAAGATATATGGTTTAACAAACAAGAGATATATAAAGGGTACCCTCTTTTGATAGGATATAGGATCTCTCTAAGTGTGGGTAAACTTCCTTAAAGCTAAAGGGATAGATAAGTAGGTCACTCACAACTAGATGAGCCATGATTCCAACTGAGGGCCTATGTGGACCTTTGTAGATTGGTGGCAAATTGCTAACATATACAAAACTCATTATAGGCAATGGCACACATTTTGTGTTGGTGGGATGAATTTTGAAAGACTTGGGCCTAAATGGAGCCTTTCATCTTCCCGCTCATCACCAACTGAGGTAAAAGGGACAAACGAACCAAGTGATGTGTGTGCAAACAAGTATTGAATAAGCATTTATTAAAGTTAAGGCATAGGATACATAGGAATTAAACTCATTATTCCCTAGTGGAGTCGCCACTGTGGACACAACGGATGGGAGTTGCCACCTAGTTTTTGCAATAATCTAGGAAGCATATATATAGCGTGATCTCGAGGAAGGACTGTTTGATCTTACTACTAGAGATATGGGTTCGAAGTTAAGGTACTATCTTGGAAAGGTGTTAAGCACCCAAAACCGCCCAACCCTAAGGTTGGCTTCCCTTCATTGTGTCTTATGTCCTAACCCTATTAAAGGCATACTCAATATTGTCTCTTAACTCACACACACACACTAACATTCATCTAACAATCAACTTGGCATCAATCATCCCTAACCATACATCCATCATGGTAATCAAACAAAGCCTAATATTCATCTAGCATGGCATATCCTAACATACGACTAGCATACATATCAAACAACCTAACATTCATCTAATCATATCACAAACTCTAGTATACATCTAATCATGGCATGTTACAGCATCACAAACCCTAACATACATCTAATCATGGTATATTACATCATCTAAGGCATCAACAAAACAAGGCAAATACATAAACGTGAAAAGATTCAAGCAAACGTGTGATTAAGCATAATTCATCAAGCAAGTATGTTCAAATCTATTGTTAAGCAAAATCATGTTCAAATATGCATGCTCATGTGAATACATGACTTACCTCATTTACTTTGCAGCAACTTCGCACCTATGGCATTATGCATGAACATGTGAATGAATGGCATAGCATCAAAGCAAGAAAATTTAAGAGAAAGCTCAAATCTTGCATACAATACAAACAAACATGTGAACAGAGAAGTAGAAAACCCAAAAGTGTACAAGAAGATAAAAACAAAAGCATATGATGTAAAATAATAGAAGGAACAGAAGTAGAAAACTTGAATTAGGGTTTTTGGGCACGAATATGCGTGTGCATACTTAGTAATCTTGATTTTTGACTAGTCCCCTCAGTCAAATCTATTCACAAATCAATAAAGATACGATTAGTAATCTTAAAATTCAAAGATCGAGGCTAGAAAATGCCCTAATCAAATAAAATTGACTTGAGGATGTTTTATGAAAAACTCCCTTTCTGATTCACTATTTTTAGTGAATCTTAGTGATTTCCCATGGGATTTCTATGTGTTTTGAAAAGGTACCATGTATGACTATTTATATTGTGAAAATCGGGGTTTGTACAGCTCCCAAATGATGTGGGATTCGTTCCAAATCTCATTCTTTAGTGTAGAAAACTTGGTTTTCATGGGCTTTTGAAACCTTACCTACATGTGCAGGCTCGTGCCTGCGTGCAAAGGCTTTAAGGCTACGTGCATAGGTTTATGCCTGCATTGAGGGTTTTCTTTACCCTTTATTTTCTAAAAATAGATTTTTTTTTTCTCATTAAAAAGTTATATTTTTCATTTTAACATATTTCAAGTCAATTTGTAATCAAATTGGTAACTAAACCGACCTTGGGTCTTGGAATTTCAGCGTCATTGGAGAACGAGAGTCCGAGTCGTAAAGGGTACAAAACGTGTTGTCTACAGTTACACAAGATTGTAATAAACATGGATCCTTAAGTTTATCACACAGAAATCACTACTGACTCCACCTTTAATAGTTTCAAGATTCTCATTCAAAGGGCTATCCTTTTTTCTTAGAAGTTCAGATTCATTCCATGAGCAAACAACAAGGGCAAGGTTTAGTTGAACACCCTACTCAACCACAACTATTTTGTCTTAATCATAGTAGTGATCATGCTTGTCTCTACTTGTAGTCTCTCTCTTGTTTGGTCTTGTCTCCTTTGAATCTTGTTCATTAGATTGGCTAGTGAGTTGTAACAAAGGGTGTAATTGTTAGGATTAGTGCCCTTAAATCCTATTGTATGATACTATATATGTTATTATTTATGACATTATGTATGACTTAATGTTGTGTTTAATAAAGTTATTTTATTATAATCTAAAATAATGGTAACATGAATATTCAGACATTATCATATAGTCCATGAGATGCATAGTATGTGATTTAGTCACAGAAGATATAAGTCACAAGTTCTTTGTAAACTTTGAATTTTAGTTCGTAGTCGGTGATGAAATTGGATGTTTCATCTGCGAAGACTATAACATATCAACTAAGATGATTTGTCTTGATTATAGAAGTGAAGACTTCTTGTTGATGTGTTGATATTTTTTAAGAGTTAAGACATATTGAACTGGACCACTATGAGATTTATTATTCTCCTAATGACTGTCAATTGAATAATAAATCTCACGACTTCTATTTGCATGAACTCTTAATCATGAGAGGATAATGGACCTAATCATGAAATGTAGGTTGCTTTGATATATTAGGAGTGAGATCTAAGGTAACGGTCAAAACCTCAGTATGTTGGGCAACCACATTTAGTATTGATGGAACATGTATTCTCAAGATGAAATTCATAGTCTCTTAATGGAAATACAAAATGTTCCTTTGAGATAAGTTTAATGGGTTTGTTATTCAGAATGTTAGGCCTAACTACTTTGGTAAATAGTTACTAAAGTTTATATATTTATGGAATTGGATTTCAAAAATATATAATGAATAACATAAAGTGTTAAACCGGGTACTTAATGATTAAGATGTAGTAATCTACAAAGTGGCAGTCTACATCTATAACTTTGTATTACTACGAATATTTTATGAAGGGGTTACATGTACAATAAAGTCTTAGGATATAATTTATAAATAAGGTCTAGAGTACAATTATATTTATATAGTGGTATCAAATATAATTAATGGTAACTTTGGACTTGTCAAGACTTACAGAAAAGCCCAAGGCCCATTGGAGCTAGTGTCTTATTGGTCCCTTTTGATCCCACTCCAAGCCACACACTTAAGCCCAATTGGAAAGGCCCAAAAGGCCAGCCCAATTAGATAATCAGTTAGATACAAAAGGGAGAAACATACAGAATTTTCTGTAGAGAATTACTAGAACATCATTGTGAACTGGTGTGTATGTGAGAGTGAGACACTCTAATATTCTCCCTTTGAAACTGATTGAGAGACCACACATCTTGGGCGTTAGTGGAATTGGAGTGAAGATCAAAAGTATTTTCAAGTGCTTCCGATCTTTGTTTTTGAAATTCAACACACCAAGGTACGCTCTCTTGTTCTTGTATTCTGAAATTTACATAGTGCATGTTATCAATTGTGAATGAAGTAGATCCGTTAAATTTTCGTTGCGCATGTTTTATATGAGATACAAACCATGTTCAATCCTAAAATCCTACAATTGGTATCAGAGCCAGGTTTTCAATTTCCAATTTAAATAACATGTTTTGTGAGTTTTGGAATCAAGAATGATAATTTCATGATGTTAGGAAGTTATTTGATTGATTTTCTGCATGGTGATTGAAATTATGTTTTGATAAAAATTGAAATTGATGTTATGATGTTGTTTAAGTTTGATATTAAGTATGTTAATTTGAACTTTAAGGCTATAACATCAATGGAAATCAGTTTAGATATCAATCTCTGTCTCTTATGTTCATATGATGGCTGTTTGTTCATAAAAACCCGTTGAAAACTGCCTTAGAGAAAATCTGGAAATTCGAGTTTCACGAGTTTCGATTGATCAAAAATCACTTTCGATCGATTGAGTGAAACAGTGATCAAGCTTTTTAAATTAATTGATTTTCGGTTGCTAGTCGATCGATCGAATTTGTTTTTCGATCGATCGAGAGGCGATTGAGTATCAATCGAACAAGTAAGATGGTCAAGTTCAAATTTTTTAATCTTTTCGATCGATCGAGTGGCACATTCAATCGATCGAAAGAAAGAATATCAGAATTTTCTAAGTGTTTTCGTATGTATAAAGAGCAAGGTTATGTGTAATTAGCTTCTGCATGTTTTATATTTAAAAACCTTTATTCTAAAACATCTAGTGGGAGAGAGATACAAGGGTTGGATCTCACGGCCTCCATTAATGGTTTATAGTAGTGTGATTAAGCACCTCGCCTTGGCATATATGCCTTTCTCCCTTCGGAGGGTGTTTAATTCATGGTACTACAGATTAAACTTCTTGATGATGGATAATATGTGTTTTTACATTAGAAACGACCACACTACTGTGGAGTTACGTAATGACTCACATAAAATTCAGTCAATGGTGTACACTAAGTATAATGTTAACCTCCCTTCGGAGCTATTTCATTATTACTTAAAGGCTAAAGAAAAAACGACATATTATTAGTGTTTGATAAGAGTTATCATGATAGCACTAATAATGAGAATAGTTCTCAATCAATCATAGTGTTTATAATTTACTTGCTTCCAAGGAATTTTAAACATGGATTGGGTTGTCGTTGCATATATTATTTTATGGTTTTATTAAGGTTCCATATTATATGTTTATATGCTAAATTGATAATGTCCAGTTTACTTATTATATTCATGTTTATTATTTTTAGATTTGAACATGGCATCATTTAGCCCACTTGTTTCTATTCTTAATCAAAACAAACTGACTGAATTGAACTATGTTGACTAGAAAAGAAATTTGGACATTGTGTTAATAGTTGAAGAGCACAAATATGTGCTTACTCAACCATGTCCTAGCTTTCCTTCATTAGATGCTTCTTTTGAGGAAAAACAACGATATGATCGTTGGCAGAAATCTAATAAGATGGCCAAGTGCTATATCCTAGCATCTATCTCAAATTTTCTACAGCATCAAATGCAGGATGTAGAACTAGCTTCGGACATTATGCATAGTCTGAAGGAGATGTTTGGTAAGTAAGGCCGCTCAGCAAGGCAAGAAACCATAAGACAAATTCATAATACCAAAATGGCTGAAGGTACTTCAGTTAGGGAGCATTGTCATACAATGATCTCTAATCTGAATACATTAGAGGTTTTAGGTGCCGACATTGATGGAGAATCCCAAGTGGATATGATACTCCAGTCACTACCAGAATCATTCAAGGAATTCAGACTGAATTATAATATGAACAAAAATGTTTATTCTTTGTCTGAAATAATGAATGAGTTAGTGGCAGTGGAAGGCATCCTTGGTACTTCTAGTATTGAAGCCAATGTGGGTGAAGCTTCTACTTCTCAACCTAAGTCGAAAGGCAAGGGTAAGAAGAAGAAGAAGGACTTCACTAAGCAAGAGGGCAAGCAAATTGCCTTAGGGGTTGCCGACAAAGGAAAGAAGCTCAAAGGAAAGTGTTTCCATTGTGGTGAAAAAGGACATTGGAAGAGAAATTGTCCAAAGTTTAAGGCTGCCAAGAACAAGGGTATGAAAACTTCTTTTCTTCTTGAAATATGTTTGGTACAGAATCCCACAGATTCCTGGTGTGTGGATTCAGGTTGTACTAATCATATCTGCAATTCTTTACAGGGGTTTCAGGAGACCAGAAAGCTGAATGAAGGGGAATTGTTTCTTACTTTGGTTGATAGGAGCAAGATTTCGGTTGTAGCTGTTGGTGTTGTTAATTTGTGCTTTGAGTCTAGGGTTTTAATATTGGAAGACTGTCTATTTGTACCTAATGTTCGTAGAAATTTAATTTCTGCTACTTAGATAAACATGGGTATTGTGTTATCCTAAAGGACAATGTTGTTATAAAGAAGGATAAATGTTTATTTGTTCTGGCAATATTGTGGATGGTCTTTATATTTTAATTCCTAATAAGCATGAATTACATAATTCTGAATTAGATAGTAGTTCTCATGTAAAATCATTAAAGAGAAAATTTCCTCCTACAAATGATGCATATCTTTGGCACTTGCGTTTGGGTCATATTAATTCAAATAGGATTCAAAGACTAATCAAAGATGGACTTTTACAGCCCATGAACTTTGATGAATTTTCTGTTTGCGAATCTTGTTTGGAAGGTAAAATGACCAAACGACCTTTTAATGCAAAAGTTAGAAAAGCTCAAGAATTGCTTGAATTAGTTCATACAGATGTATGTGGTCCCATGTCAACCCAAGTAAAAGGAGGTTATGAGTACTTCATCACTTTTACGGATGATTACTTAAGATATGGTTATGTGTACCTAATGAGACGGAAGTCTGAAGCCTTTGAAAAGTTCAAAGAGTTTAGGGCTGAAGTTGAGAATCAATTAGGTAAATGTATAAAGGCCATTCGATTTGATCAAGGTGGCGAATACCTTCTTGGGGATTTCAAGGATTACCTAATTCAAAATGGGATTGTATCCCAATTGACTGCACCTGGAATTCCTCAACAAAATGGTGTAGCAGAGAGAAGGAATAGGACTCTTTTGGAAATGGTTAGGTCCATGATGAGTTACTCAACTTTACCAATTTCTTTTTGGGGGTATGCCTTAGATATAGCAATGCATCTATTGAATTTAGTTCCATCAAAGTCTGTTCCCAAAACACCCATGGAATTGTGGAGTGGGCGTAAGCCTAGCATGAAATATCTCCACATTTAGGGTTGTCCAGCACATGTGTTAAAAGGGAAGCTTGATAAATTGGAACCAAAATCGGAAGTGTGTTTGCTTGTGGGTTATCCAAAAGAAACTAGGGGTTATTTATTCTATAGTCATAAGGATAACAAAAATTTTGTTAGTACAAATGCTAAATTTGTATTGGCTGAAATGAATGAGTCTATAAATAAATAACCATTGGATGAAATTAGGGATGATGTGGTTGTATTGGATACACCACAAGATACTACTCATGATATGTCTAGTACTCAGGTGCCTCATCGTAGTGGGATAATTGTTCGGCCTACTATAAGATTCATAGGTTTGGGAGAAAATTATGAAGCTATCTCAAAAGAGGTTGAATTGGATCTTTACACTTATGATGAAGTAATAAATGATATAGATGCACATCATTGGGTTCAAGCTATGAAATCAGAATTAGATTCTATGTATTCCAACCAAGTTTGGAATCTTGTAGAAGCGCCTAACAGCATTAAACCTGTTGGTTGCAAATGAGTTTACAAGAGGAAGAGAGGGATAGATGGAAATGTTGAAACCTTTAAAGCAAGACTAGCGGCGAATAGGTATGCACAAAAAAAAGGCATTGACTATGATGAAACTTTTTCACCAGTAGCCATGCTTATATCTATCAGAATTCTCTTATCCATTGCTGCTCATTGTGATTATGAGATTTGGCAAATGGATGTCAAGACTACATTTCGTAATGGTAATCTTGAAGAAGAAATCTACATGATGCAACCGGAAGGTTTCATTGCAAAGAACCAAGAGCATATGGTATACAAGTTGAAAAGGTCTATTTATGAACTTAAGCAAGCATCTAGGTCATGGAACATCAGATTTGATCAGGCAATCAAATCATTTGGTTTTGAACAAAATCTTGATGAACCATGTGTGTACAAGAGACATCAAGACAAAGTAGTAATGTTCCTAGTGCTTTATGTTGATGATATTCTACTCATTGGAAATGATGTAGGGGTAATGTCATCAGTAAAGGTTTTGTTTTCTAGCCAATTTGATATGAAGGACTTAGGCGAAGCTAACTATATTCTAGGGATCAAGTGATAGGCCAAAAACGTATTGACCCCTTGTGATGGATTAAGTTGATTAATTAGCCAAGTTCAATTAATTAATCAAATTAACATGCAAACGCGTGGTAGCACAAACAAATAACCAATTAAACTAAGTATGTAGTGAAAAATAAATAACACAGTGATTTGTTTACGAATGGGGAAAACCAACACGGTAAAAACCCTACCGGGTGAATTTAAGGTTACCACTCCTGAAACTCCACTATTATCACAACAAGCGGTTACAAGTAAAGGAATCCCAAGTACCTTACCAACCTACAGTTAAACCCTTACCCCAATACCCAATTGGACTTGTTCTGTAGTGACAGTTTCTCCTTTTAATGCACGGCTCCCAAGTACGTGACTAACTAATTGCGCGGATCCCAGTACGTGACTTCAATCACCAACTAAAGAAGATTTGTTGGCTGCAAAGTTCTTCAATTCATCCACACGATGAAGATCAAGAAGATGCATGGTTACAAAACCCTATGGTGCAAAGACATAGCAACTTCTTCACAAGAAAGATGAACTAGGGCAAGAACTTCGTCTCAAGTTACAATTTGCATGAACAAGGAATTCTTAATGCTTGTGCAACTTGCCACACTTTTACGGCCCTTAAAATAATCTTTTTATATGTTTAGGGTTAGGAGAAAAGAATGCTCAAAGACACATCCACGGATTAGAGTCAAAACAGAACTAGGAATTTATTTTTCTTAAATCTCGACAACTACAGGTGTCGAGGTGCTGTCGAGTAGTTGTCGAGCCTCGGGGCTAGAATAGCTTCTTAAAACTCGATAGATGCAGCTGTTGAGCTTTAATGAAGAGCATTTCTCAACTTGTTTCTTGGACAGACTTGCATGACTTTAACACTTGATCTTGAAACCTTGTTTCTTGAAGCATTAACCTCATCCTAAATCTACCCAATTACAAGTAAAGTGCATTTTGATAAAGGATTAGCCAATTACATAAATAATGAATGATATATGTTCTAAACAAGTGAAACACATATGTCCTAACAATCTCCCCCTTTGGCAATCCGTGACAAAACCACAACTAACAAATGAACATATGAGAGAAGTCATAAATCACTCAACTCATATACACTTGTTGAATACAATAAAATCTATCCTAACACAAACTCTTGAAAAACTTTGCAAGAAAAGAGTTTATGATAAGTAGACTTTGACAACCTGTATTTCTGAAACACTTTAAACAAAACTCATCAAGGCATCTTAGTATGAAATAAAAATAATAGATTGTAGAAAAATAAAGAAACATGTGTATAAAGAAAGAAAAGAAACAACACATGTAGAGATAGGTGAAAAAAACATACAGCACCATATATATATAACAAAAATGAGCACAATGTATGTAATAATGGTCACAAGACCTAAGGTACAAGAAGAAAAATGTATCTAAAGTAGAGAAAAGAAAAAGATACAAATAATCCTCACTACATCCCTCAACACTCAACACTCCCCCTAACAAAAATGTCCCTATACAAACTCTCCCTAAGCATGACTACTCTTATAACCCAAAACTACTCCCCTTTTTTGTCACGAATGAAAAAGGGTAAAGTGTCAAGTAGACATCTCATCAGTAGAGCTAGCATCTCCACCATCATCATCATCCAAAGCATCATTGTCATCACCATCATCATCCCCAGATGTGGAAGCCATAAGATGTGGTGGAGGAGAAGCCTTAGGAGCAAAACCACCCATGGTTGCCTGTCGCCTAGCAATGCAACGAACATGAACATTCACCTGATACAACTCTGTAGAGAGTGCATCGAGGCGAGCATCGATGCGCTAAAGCTGTGCCATGATATCTCCTAGTGACACATCGCTCGAAGAGGAGGAGGGAGCAGATGAAGCACGAGCAGATCTAGATGGAGCGGAACGGGAGGAGGGAGTGGCTAAACCTGTCTGATGCGATCGAAATTGTGCCTCACTACGTTTTTCGGTAGCAGCATCTATGGCAACCATAACAGAAAAAGAGTCGAAGACAGGAAAAGGGATAGAAAAATGGCGTAAAATCCTTGTGATAGCGGAAGGAAAGATAAGCTTATCACGAGTAGCCGTATCCTTATACACATGTAAGATAGAAAAGATGAAATGAGAAGGAAAGTCAATGGTAAGATCCTCAGTAAGAGACAATAAAAAATGAGCACGAGGCTCTGTGATAGAGTTGTAATGAGAGAGAGGATGTAAAATAAAAGTCATTACCATGTTTAAGAAACGAGGACCTTTAGCAAAAGATCGACATGACGTAAACTGGTGCTCACCCCAATCAGAAGGGCGCTCACAAAAAGCAGAAATCATCTCATCTTTGAACACAGTTCATAGACGCTCACAACCAAGGTAGTCAGGATGCGCAACCCTCGAAACATGGAGCACATCGGATACCAACTCCGATGTGACGACAATACGCGTACCTCAAACGCGAGTGGTAAAGAGAGGTACTGAATAATCAAATCCACGCATGTTGGAGTAAAACTCCTGAATCAGCACGGAAAGACAAGTGACCGGGACGTCACACAGTGACTCCTATTCCTGTTTGTGAAAAACTTTGGGAAGGTCAATGTCGGCAAAGTCTGCCAGAACAACGTGGCGTTTTGAATGAACACTTCATTTAGAGAAGTTCTCCAAGAAATCCTAATGGGATTTCTCATCACGGAATCGAATAGAGATAGGAGTGGAATCAGAAGGCGAAGAGGCCCTAGAACGAAGAGAATTCTGGGTTGGAATAGACTTACATTTAGGTGCTATAAACACTACTAACGCAAACAAAAAGAGAAAAAGGGGGGGGGGGAGACAGAAACAATCAGAAAAAGTCCCAAAACAGTTTAAATATAACAAGTATATTGAAAAGATAGGACGTATGCATGAGGAATGCACAAATATGTGACATGCACTATGAACAACATCATGGGCTCAGCCCAATCCAATCCTACCAGCACACAAACATATTTCACACATCTAAATGCATGAAAATACTGTTATAATGCGAATGTGATGCAATGCTTGGAGTTTTTAAGATAAAAACTACAAAACCCATCCCAAAAATTTCAACAAAAACTTATCAATTTTGAAAAACCCCAAAATTTTTCAAAAACCCCAAAATCTAGGTTTCAAAAACATGAAATGCATGTAGAATGATGAATAAGAAACTTAACAAGTGAAGAAAAACTTGAAGAAGCTTTGAGAAACCTTGAGAAAAAGATTTGGAGTGAGAGAGAGAGTTTGAGAAGTTAAAACGACACAATTGTCGAGAGAGAGATCGAGAAAAATGAGAATCGGATCGTGTAGAACAGTTATATAGTACCTTAGTAAATCTCGACGGATACAGGTATCGAGAGGTGTCGAGACATCTGTCGAGGTAGGTGTCGAGAAATACACGTTGACAGATCTAGCTATCGAGATGGTGTCGAGAACCAAACATAAACAAGAGAGCTGAAGCTCGATCGATCCACCATGTGTCGAGAAGTTATCGAGAGGACAGAAAATTTCTTGATTGATCTAAAAGGTGTCGAGAAACTATCGAGATTGCGATAAAAAAAAGTTGAGAAGCTCGACAAATAGCTAGGTTTCGAGGAGGTGTCGAGCCAACTTTTCAAAACAGTTTTCCGAGAAGGGAAAAACAAAAACATGAATGCAATCAATCATGCAACTCAACCAATGATCCAATCAACATATAGGACTCTTAAAAATATCTCTCAACAACAATCTTAAGCACATGGATCTCAAAACACGCAATCACACACTAAACAAGTCTAACCAATTTTATATTTCAAAAACAAGTTAAAACAGTTTAGTGAGCATACATCAACGCATGTAAACCTTGTGATGGCCAAATCACATTGTACCTGCACATGTATCAAAAACTACCAAAGAATATTGCATGTTGTGTGTGAAAAAACATCGCAAGATTGCACAAGTGTCTCTATGTTAAGACGATTTGAGATATGAGAAAATCACTTTAACTCACACACAATCATAACTTTTTTATGGGAACTATCACCTTTGAGGTACATCCTATAACTCCCACATCTCCTAGAAAACACGCTTAAAATCATATTTAAAGCATTTTTGTTCTTTTTGCTTTTATTTTTTTGCATATTTTCCTTTTATTAAGCAAACCATGCATGGGTATATAAAGGAGAGAAAAGAAATACCCAATTATGTTAAGCTTTTAACATTGCACTTTTGCTCTATCGAAGCATACAAATGTCATTTACATTGCACTTTTGCTATGCCGAAGCATATAGATGTCATTTCATGATTGGCGGGTAACAATGGTGAGATGGTTATTTATGCCATTCTCTTAGGATTTTCTAGTTCAACCTGTCAAAAAGAGTGATACGAGTATTAAGTTCAAGAGATCACTTAACCTTACTCATCACAAACAAAGAGCTACAAAGCTCACTTGCTTAGTTGTGCACAGAGATGCTCATCTAAGCTACAAGAGATACAAAGTTTAGAAAACTTTATTTCAATCGCCATTTTAAGGTTCACAAGAACCAATGTACACAAACACACACTGTTTTTGTATTTTTCAGATTTTTTTTTCTTTTTTTTTTTTCAAAAACAAAACTAAAAACACACAAACAAAAACATGTTAAACAAAACAATGCATAAAACTAGACTGACTCAAAAACATTTAAGCAAAACACACAAGTAATGCAAAACAAAAACAAGAAGGGGAGAGAGAGAAAAAGTGAATAAATCACTTGGAACCCTTTTCCTTCCACACCTTAGAAGAACCTTTGCTCTTAGAAAATCCTTGAACCGATGATGAGGGGAAGGATTGAAACCATTCAAGTTCGAAAGGAGCATGAGGGCTTTGAGAAGATCTCCAAGAGGAGCAAGAGAGGTTTGGAGCTAATTCTGGTTCCCAGATGCTATCATGCCATTGCTCTGTTGAGTGGCTAACCACTTATAGCAATTTGGTCGAGTATGACCGGCAATACCACAATGATGACAGAGATGCTGCTTCTTCTATTTAGGCCTTTGAGAGTTAGCCTTCTTAGTCCTAGGGTTTTTAGTGTCTTGCTTTTGAAGCTTAGGGGGTGATCCTAAGATAAATTTACCCTTGTCTAAGTTCTTACTAGCTAATTCAGTTTTAACATCATTGTTCTCAATTTTAATATTATTAGCAGCAGGAACAAAAACAGTAGTACTAGCATAAGCAATATTAGAAGAAAAGAATTCATACCCCAATCTTGTTCGATCATAAGCAGATTTCTGAATGCTGAGCATCTCATCCAGTTTTGCACTTGATGCCCTCTCCAATTGAGCTCTGACTTGAAACAACTCCGCTTCAAGTTTCTTGATTTTCTCAGCTAAGAAATTGTTCTCGAATCTTAGTGCTCCAATAGTTTGATTAGCTTCATTGAACTTTGTGGAAAGTTCCTCATGGTTAAGTTCCACATCACTGAGCTTCTTGGTGGCTAGCCTATAGAGTTTCTCATGCTTCTCAGAAAGCTTGTACATTTTCTCATAGGCTGTATGGATATCATCTTGATCATCCATCTTTTCAAACTTGGATTCTACCAATTCCTCTTCTTCATCCACATCTTCAACAATCCCTTCAGTAGGATTGACAGTGGCAGTGAAGGCATTTAAAATTCCGTCATCTTCATTTTTGGAATCATCCTCAGGCTCAGTGCCGCTCAAGGTAGCAGCTAGTGCCTTGCTCTTCCTAATACTCTTGAGATATGTGGGACACTCCTGCTTCATGTGACCGAAACCTTGACATCCGAAGCACTTGGGTCCTGTGGGAACATTGTACTGACCGCCATCCCTTGCATCCTTCTTCCCTTTATCTTGACTCTTGAACTGAGAAGAACTAGATTGCCTACGATCCTTGTCGAAGCCCTTTCCATTGGCATTTTTTATGAATTTCTTGAATTGCCTGGTGATGTAGGACTTCATCTTAGAATCTTCATCGACTGATGACTCATTTGTCTCACTGCTCTTGGCTTTTAGTGCCATGCTTTTGCTTTTTCACGACTTGCCAATTCTTGTCAACCCTAGCTCATAGGTTTGCAGATTACCAACTAGCTCAGTCAGAGGAATCTTGTCAATATCCTTTGATTCCTTTATCGTCGTGATCTTGGCATAGAATCTCTCAGGTAGAGATCTAAGCACCTTCCTCACAATCTTGGGTTCAGGAATGGTTTCCCCAAGATTGAAGGCTGAGTTCACTATGTCCTTGAGCTTGGCATAGAACTCATCAATTGACTCATCCTCATCCATCTTAATTTCTTCGAAGTTTGTAGTAAGCATTTGTAGCTTCGAATCTTTGACAGCCTTTGTTCCCTCATAGGTTGTTTGGAGGATGGTCCATGCTTCCTTAGCAGTTTCGGTGGAGGATATCTTCTTGAGCTCCTCATTAGTGACCGCACTGAATAAAGCATTCAATGCTCTGCTGTTGAAGTTTGCCACCTTAATCTTGGCTTCATCCCAATCGGTCGGCGCTTCTTTAGGCTTGGTCCAGCATATCTCCACAGCTTGCCACACCTTCTCATCTAGAGACTACAAGAAAACTCTCATGCGTACTTTCCAGTATGCATAATTAGTACCATCAAACAAAGGAGGTATAATAAGAGACTAGCCTCTATCCATGAAAAACAGGGGTCAATGGATCACACACAAAGATAAACCCTAATCAGAGTGCGCCTACTTTGATTCCACTTGATAAGCCAAAAATGTATTGACCCCTTGTGATGAATTAAGTTGATTAATTAGCCAAGTTAAATTAATTAATCAAATTAACATGCAAACGCATGGTAGCACAAACAAATCACCAATTAAACTAAGTATGCAGCGGAAAATAAATAACAAGGTGATTTGTTTATGAATGGAGAAAACCAACACGGCAAAAACCCCACCGGGTGAATTTAAGGTCATCACTCTCGAAACTCCACTATTATCACAACACGCGGTTACAAGTAAAGGAATCTCAAGTACCTTACCAGCCTACAGTTGAACCCTTACCCCAATACCCAATTAGACTTGTTCTGTAGTAATAGTTTCTCATTTTGATGCACAGCTCCCAAGTACATGACTAACCAATTGCGCGGATCCCAGTACGCGACTTCAATCACCAACTAGAGAAGATTTGTTGGCTGCAAAGTTCTTCAATTCATCCACACGATGAAGATCAAGAAGATGCTTGGTTACAAAACCCTATGGTGCAAAGACACAACAACTTCTTCACAAGAAAGATGAACTAGGGCAAGAACTTCGTCTCAAGTTACAATTTGCATGAACAAGGAATTCTTAATGCTTGTGCAACTTGCCACACTTTTACGGCCCTTAAAATAATCCTTTTATATGTCAAGGGTTAGAAGAAAAGAAGGCCCAAAAACACATCCTCGGATTATAGTTAAAACAGAACTAGGAATCTGTTTTTCTTAAATCTCGACAGCTACAAGTGTCGAGGTGCTGTTGAGCAACTGTCGAGCCTCGAGGCTAGAATAGCTTTTTAAAGCTCGATAGATGTAGCTATCGAGCTTTAATGAAGAGCACTTCTCAACTTGTTTCTTGGACAGACTTACATGGCTTTAACACTTGATCTTGAAATCTTGTTTCTTGAAGCATTAACCTCATCCTAAATCTACCCAATTACAAGTAAAGTGCGTTTTGACAAAGGATTAGCCAATTACATAAATAATGAATGACATATGTTCTAAACAAGTGAAACACATATGTCCTAACATCAAGCTTTGGTGAGATTGAAAGAATAGGATGTTGGGTTTGCCACAAGCTGGATATATAGATAAGGTTCTAGAATGGTTTAGCATGTAAAACTCCAAGAAAGGATTACTTCCTTTTGGACATGGAGTTCCTCTTTCTGATGACCGAAGGCCTAAGACTCAAAGGAAGAAAACATGATGAGACAAGTTCCTTATGATTCAGCAGTAGGAAGTCTCATGTATGCCATGCTTTGTACTAGACTAGATATTTGTTATTCAGTTGGCATGGTCAGCCGATATTAATCAAATTCAGGACCTAAACATTGGTAAGCTGTAAAGCATATTCTCAAGTATCTTAGGAGAACGAGAGATTATATGCTTGTTTACCGGTGTAAGGATTTCATTCCTATTGGCTATATAGATTTAGATTTTCAGTCGGATCTAGATTTCAGAAAATCCATGTCGGGTAGTGTTTTCACCTTGGGAGGTGGAGCCATAAGCTAGAGGAGTCTTAAGCAATCTTGCATTGCGGACTCCACCATGGAAGCTGAATATGTTGCTACTTGTGAAGTAGCAAAAGAGGCTATTTGGCTCAAGAAATTCCTTTCTAATCTTGGTGTTGTAAGAATTGAGCAAGTTCCCATCACATTGTTTTGCGACAATAGTGGAGTTGTTGCACAATCCAAGGATCCAAGGAAGCACAAGAAAGGAAAGCACATAGAGAGAAAGTATCACATCATTCGAGACATTGTTGCTCGTGGAGATGTGGTAGTAGCAAAGATTGATGGTGCAAAGAATCTAGCGGATCCTTTTACCAAAACCTTGCCCCAAAGGACTTTCAAGTCACATTTGGAGGAGATGGGAGTTAGATTAGGGCACAATAGTCTTTAGGCCAAGTGGGAGATTGTTAGGATTAGTGCCAATAAATCCTATTGTATGATACTATGTATGTTATTATTTATGACATTATGTATGACTTAATGTTGTGTTTAATAAAGTTATTTTATTATAATCTAAAATAATGGTAACATGAATATTCTGATATTATCATATAGTCCATGAGATACATAGTATGTGATTTATGTGATTTAGTCACAGAAGATATAAGTTACAAGTTCTTTGTAAACTCAGAATTTTAGTTCGTAGTCGGTGATGAAATTGAGTGTTTTATCTGCGAAGACTATAACATATCAACTAAGATGATTTGTCTTAATCATGGAAGTGGAGACTTCTAGTTGATGTGTTGATATGCTTTAAGAGTTAAGATCTATTGAACTGGACCATTGTGAGATTTATTATTCTTCTAACAACTGTCAATCGAATAATAAATCTCACGACTTCTATTTACATGAACTCTTAATCATAAGAGGATAATGGACCTGATCATGAAATGTAGGTTGCTTTGATATATCAAGAGTGAGATCTAAGATAATGGTTAAAACCTCAGTATATTGGGCAGCCACATTTAGTATTGATGGAACATGTATTCTCAAGATGAAATTCATAGTCTCTTAACGGAGATACAAAATGTTCCCTTGAGATAAGTTTAATGGGTTTGTTATTCAAAATATTAGGCCTAACTACTTTGGTAAATAGTTACTAAAGTTTATATATTTATGAAATTGGATTTCATAAATATATAATGAATAACATAAAGCGTTAAACCGGGTACTCAAGGATTAAGATGTAGTAATCTACAAAGTGGTAGTCTACATCTATGATTTTGTATTACTACGAATATTTTATGAAGGGGTTACATGTACAATAAAGTCTTGGGATATAATTTATAAATAAGGCCTAAAGTGCAATTATATTTATATAGTGGTATTAAATATAATTAATGGTAACTTTGGACTTGTCAAGAGTTGACAGAAAAGTCTAAGGCCCATTGGAGCTAGTGTCTTATTGGTCCCTTTTGGTCCCACTCCAAGCCACACACTTAAGCCCAATTGGAAAGACCCAAAAGGTCAGCCCAATTAGATAATCAGTTAGATACAAAGGGAAAAAGAAACAAAATTTTCTGTATAGAATTACTAGAACATCATTGTGAAGTGGTGTGTATGTGAGAGTGAGACATTCTAACATTCTCCCTTTGAAACTGATTAAGACACACATCTTGGGTGTTAGTGGAATTGGAGTGAAGATCAAAAGTATTTCCAAGTGCTTCCGATCTTTGTTTTTGAAATTTAACACACCAAGGTACGCTCTCTTGTTCTTGTATTTTGAAACTTACATAGTGCATGTTATCGATTGTGAATGAAGTTGATCTGTTAAATTTTTGTTGCGCATGTTTTATATGAGATGCAAGCCATGTTTAATCCTAAAATCCTACTGTAATGTCCTGACATGAATCTTTAGACTCTTTGTGTGGATTTCATAAAATTGCCCGAATTACCAAAAAATGAAAAAAGAATGAGCCTCATATTGTTGAGTGAGAAAATAACAAATAATGTATTCTATGTTACTTATCCATACATCTGATTCTGGTATACAGCAAAGGCTGATTGTCTCATTGTGAGTCTCTTACGGAGCCAATCTTGGGTCAATAGTCCTATGTTCAGATCGGTTGCTAGGGAGGCGACAATGGGAAGGCCTATTGCAGTGGCAGGTGGATTAATCACTACACAAAAATCTCAGTGAAACTCTGAATCACAAGGATTTAAATCAACAATTGATTTAGGATAAATAATTTATGCATCTGAAATCAGAAATAATGAATTTCAGTAGATGGTTGTAGCGGAGTGGCACCATACTTGCAACTAATATACAAAAAATGAAAGGAAGTTAAGAACATTTGTTATCTTATACGAATTCTTAAGTCAATTGGGCATATATATATCCAAAAATAAAAATAAAATAAAACAATTGAACATAAATAGGAAAATATCTTGAAAGGCATAAAATTTGTCCAGAAATATACTCAGAGGTGAAGCTCATAAACTATAGCATCCAACTATCTTTAGTCCATGTCCTAAATACTTTTAATCTAAGCTATATATATAAGAGACTCACAATAGGACAAGCTGCTCAACTAGCTAGAGAAGTTTAGTAAGAGGCATCCTCATTGTCATCTCAACAATTTAAGAAATTTGGCTTCTTTACTAGCCTATCTTTTGACTGAAATTAAATTAGAAAATATATTGCAAGTTTAATCCCAAAAATACAGTTTCAAAGTCTTCAAGTCACAAAAATCTTTCTGTCAAGCATTTTGAAAAACACCTTGTAAGCAGTTTCTCAAGAGGTCAATCCTTTAGCCTATGTCTATCAATTTGAACTCCCATTTACATATATGCATCAACAAATGAAAAGAATGGAATAACTCAAATAATGAAGTTGAAAAACCAAAATAGCATGAACCAAACGTGAACCTGGCCAAGCCATTTCTTACCTATTCTTGATAAACAGGCATTTATGTATAAATATAGGTACTTCTATTTATAGTACAACAATATTACCATTATTCAACATAAACATGAAACTATCTCCCATAACTGTGCAAAACCCATATCTGTATGTGAACATATCAAAATATAGCAATAGCCAAATCAATCAAAATATAACAAAATCACCTAGGTCCCGCAAGGTAGTGCAGTGGTGGAAGTAGCTCTGGCGAGGTAGTGAAGCGGCAAATAGAGACTCGACAAGGATTGTGGCTGGAAAGGCAAGAGCTGAGGAGGGAGTGAGATTTTAGGGAAAACATGAAATAGGTTTTCTTTTGGTTTGTTGAGACATTATTAGGTACATTAGGATGTATTGATTTTACAATGAGTTTAGGTCAAATTTTGACATGGCATGTCCTTATTGGCTTCGGTTTACACTCCATCCTTATTGAATTTAATTTCATTAAATTAATATGGTCAATTTATTAAATTACTCTAACTCAACTCCCTGATACACATTCTTATGACAACTTCGCACTCCATGCCCTCTATGCATTTTTCACCCTCTTTCTTTTTCCATTCTTTTATAATCATTATGTACATAGAGATGGTTTGTATTTTTGAAACTACAATAATTTTTAAAGTTATTATAAGTATTAAAGAAAGATCATTAATTACATTCCTTATATATATATATATATATATATATTACATAGAATTCTACTTTACTTCAATCTAAGTGTGTATGCGTGTGAAGCTTCTTTCTGCACACTTGAACTTCAGCCCTTGACTCCCCCCCAACCAGGAGGAATAGTCATTTCTCAATTTAAGGGATTAATAGTTATTTCTAATTAATGAACAACTATTCCATGTAATAAAATTCACATCAATGAACATTTCATTACAACATCCACTACAACGTATGAAACTTGCCCGTAGTATTTTGATGAGTTAGCAGTTAGGTGATCTTTTGCTTGGTATATCAAAGTTCACATGGATAATTCGGTAAAAATATTAGACTTTTTCATTACTTGTCTATTTTTATAAGGACTAGATGGAATGAGGGATTTGTGTAGATTTTCCCATAGGATTCGCATAAAACCCCCCTACAACGAGCACCAATCCCTCTTCGAATTGATTGTATGGTGGGTATAGATGAAAAATTATTAAATAGTTTGGAAGCAATATTCTTTCCTCTCACTTGTGGGATGGGCTCTATACATGGGTCCTACCATGAAGTCCACACTTCATGTGAGAAAAGAAAGCAATAGTGTTTGTTAGGTTCTAAGACCTTTAGGTTTAAATGTATTAGAACTCTAATTTGTAATATTGGCAAACTATGATCAAAATGTTTTAGTCTTGTTTAGACTACTCAAAGCATGTTTCTTTTATGTAAAGTTGGAATCGAGTTGCTGCAGAATTTACTGTGCAATTTTGCCTGGCTCGATCGATCGAGAATTAGACTCGACCAATTGAAAGTCGTGCAAATTGTTTTTCTAGCAAATTTTTCCAACTCAGCCCAAGCCTGTTTTACGTGTAGGGTTTTATATTTTGCCCTAGGTATAAAAGGGAAAACCCTAGCCACATTTATTAGAGGTTGTTGATGCTGTGTGTGTGAATCTTCTGTGAGATTTAGAGGTATTTGCCTTCACACATACTTAGGATTATCAAGGATCGAGATTATGTCAAGAACTTGATGATCATTCAGTAGCTGCATTAAGAGCTTAAAGATATACAAGCGGGAGTGCCTGTGCTTGTTGGGAATCCAAGAAAGAAGTAGTCCGTGGACTCAGAGCTGTCACGTGGTCGTGGTAGTAAGTTTCCTACTCGAGGTAGCAATAGGATGTTAGTGGTCTAAGTCGCTATTGTATAAATTTCAATTCTTTCATAATGGATTCAGTTCTACCTTAAGGATAGCTAGGTTAAATTCTCCCCAAGTATTTTACCAATTTGGTTTTCCTAGGTCATCATATCATTGTGTTCTTTATTTTTCCGCTGCTTTGCATGATATGATTTATATGTGTTAATATAAATTTGCATAATTTACCTAAGTTAATAACTTGGCTAAATAACTAGGTTAATCTGGTTGTTTTAAGGGGTCTAAAAATGTACAAGTGGTATCAGAGCAGACAGCTCTTTTGTTGAAGATCTTTTGATCTTTTAGCTAATCCTTTACCCCAGTTGTCATGGAACACGAATACTCTCTTGTTATTCCTCCTTACTTTGATAAGAATAATTATGCTTACTAGAAAGTCAGGATGAAAACATTCCTGAAATCTATTGATGAGAAAATCTAGAACTCCTTTGAATATATATGGAAGAAGCCCACTACTCCTGTAAGTGAGTGGCAAACTTCTCAGAAAGAAGCAGTCGTTTTTAATAGAAAAGTTATGAATGCTATATTTAATGCTATTTCTATGAAGGAATTTAAGAGAATCTCTAATGTTGAGATTGCTCATACTACTTGGAATATCCTCCAGATTGTGCATGAAGGCACAGAGGCAATTAAAATTAATAAGTTGCAGCAATTAACTACTAGATTTGAAAGCATTAGGATGTCTGATGATGAATCTTTTGATGAATTTTATGCTAAACTTAATGATATTGTTAATTCTGCATATAATTTGGGTGAAATCTATGATCAACCTAAAATTGTTAGGAAGATTCTTAGATCCTTGACTGAGGACTTTAGACCCAAAGTGACTGTCATCACTGAAAGCAAGGATGTGGACTCCATCTTTGTTGATTAACTTGTAGGATCTCTTCAGTCCTATGAGTTAGACCTACCTAAGACTAGCAAATCCAAATCAATGGCTCTTAAACCTGTTGATGATGTTGATGTGAGTGGATTTGATGATGAGCTCTCTGCTACAGAGATTGCGTATCTTGCTAGGAACAATAACAGAAGGGCAAGAGGTAAGAACACTGCTGAACCTAGAAATTTTAGGAGGAATGATCCCACTAAGGTTAATAACATTGAAAAACCTATAGAAATGGTAGGTCAACCTTCTAATAATTCTATGGGACAAAAATGTTTTGGGTGTCAAGGGGATGGTCATATGAAATTTGAATGTCCTACATACTTGAGGTCTAAGGGTAAGGCTATGACTGTAACCCTTAGTGATGATGAAGTTTCTGATGATGAGTCTGGGTGTGACGAGGATGGAAAATTCATTGCTTTCACTGCTACTGCTGTAGTTGATGAAAGTGTTGCTGTTAAGGAGAACCCTTCTGATGGGGAACTCTTCGAGGATGCAGATCTTCAAGAAGCCTACAATAAACTTTGCAAAGTTGCTACAAAGGAAGCTATGAATGTTGATCTAGGCTTAAAGAAAATTGCATCTCTTGTGCTTGAAAAGAAAATTTTGCTTGTGAAATTGTTTGATGCTAATGAATTGTTGAATAATGTGAAGACTAAGAATGTGCTTTTACTTGATAAAGTTAAGAATTTGGAACATGATTTGTCAATTGCTAGAGATCAAACTAATAGGTCTGCAAGTTCCAAACTTGATCATATGCTAAGTGTTCAAAAGTCTCCTTTAGACAAAACTGGGTTAGGTTTTGTGGAAAGCATTTCTGTTTCTGAAACTCACTCCACAAACTTAATTCCTTCTTCTGAGCCTCTTGTGTGTGAGGTTGTCAAGCCTGTAGAAGTCATACCTCCTAGAAAGATTAAGGTTGATCTTCAAGAGTCAAAATCTAAGGCTTCTAATCCTTCTAAGGGCAAATTGCATGATAGACCTGCATGGGTTTGTCATTTTTGTGGAAAGTTTGGACACATTCGTCCAAATTGTTTCAAGTTGCAAGTTGCAAGTTGCTAAGTGAGCAAATAAACCAAAAGTACTTGTGCCTCAAGCACAAGATCCTATGATACTTATTGGTGAGTTGGTAAAGGCTCTAAACTTGTATTCCAATTCTGGAGTTGGAAATCATTCTAATATGAATAAGAACTCCAATGCTCAAGGTGCTTCTAAAAATCTTTGGATGCAAAAGGCTCAATCTAAGTAAGTCCTTCTGACATGGTCCTTGTGCTTCATTGCTATACTCTTTGTGACCATTGTTATTGGTATTTTTTTGTTTGTGTTTTCTTTGTTTTCTAGGATTTGCATTGCATAACATTCATGCATTTCATTCTAGGTGGTTTTTGTTATTTTCATCCTATATATAAAAAAAATAAAAAATAAAAAAGGAAAACAAAATGTGTTTTGTATTGTTCTCTTGGATTTGAAATCAAGGTTGGCCATATTATCTTTACATAACATGTTTATGTACCTTGTTTAGCTTGGATGAGCTTATTTTCTTGCACTTTACTAGTTTGAGCTTTGTAGTGCATGCTGTGTGGGAAGATGTTTATAGTTATTGATCACATAATCTTGATCTTGAAATCACATGCTTTTGATTGTCGAACTTGAACTTATTAAGAAAGACATAAATAACCATTTCACCACTGTTTATTAGCCAATCATGAACACCTTAGTGTATATCGTAAGATTTTTTGCTCGAGAAAGTATAGCACATGGAAAAAAGAACATAAGGTGTAGCCTCTGTTTAAATGCTAAAATTGGTGTGTACATTATTGGACTATAATTCTCTCTATCAATTAAAATTGGTGTGTACATTATCCTAGCTAATTCTTAATAAGTTTCTAAACAAATAAAATTGGTGTGTACATTATGAGGCAAATCAAGAAACTTACATGATTGCAAGCTTTTATTCTAGGAGATGTGAGAGTTATATGATGTAACTCTTTGAGGAATAGTCTCTTTTAAATTTATGTGATGAATTTTGTAGAAATTGTGCTTAATTCCTACTCACATATCACCTCACATGTCTCTCAAGCTTTTGCTAGTTGCACACACTATACAATTTACTCTTTGCTAAACTTTGTACATGTTATTGTGTGTGATTTTGGTTTGGCCATTCAAGATTGAAACTTCCTTGAGTTTAATTGCAAAATGTGTTTTTAATTTTGGGAATTTAAAAGTGAATTGAGTGAAAATCTTAATTTTTGGGAAATCTGGGCTTAAATTCTGTGTTTTGAAAAGTATTTCATCTCATACTCATGCATTTTATTCATAAAATTCTTTGCTTTGAGGATTTTCTGCATAAAAATGCTTTGTTTTTCAAAAACTATCTTTTCTAGAATTTTGATCGATCAAACCTGTTTTTTGACCGGTCGAAATTGTGATTAAATTTTTGGTCAACTTCTGTCTGTTTCAATTGGTTCTCGATCACTATTGGATCAATCGAAGGCATTTTCAATTGATCGAACCTAATTTTTGACCGATCGAAAATCGCACAGGAAGTTTTTTAAAAAGGTTTGAGTTTCATGTGTTCTTCACTTTCCAAAACTTTTCAAACTTTTTCTCTCTCATTTCAACTGGTCTAAAAGTCATAGTTTATTTTTTTCGCTTTCCTCCGAATCTTTTGCAAGTATTTTGTCTTCTAAGGCCGGTATGTCCTTTCTACCCTTCTTTTTTCATTTATTTTCTTGTTTCATGCATTAAATCATGCATTTAGAGCGATAATTTCGAACCTATGAAATTTTGGGGGTTTTGATGATTTGAGTGCTTTCTTTGAAAATTGATCAATGGGTTTTTGTTGTGGGATGATATACAACTATTCCTTGTGAATTAATTCGATCAATTTGGTGTTTTGTGAAAAATTGGAAATTCTAGGGCTTAAAACGACCCAAATTAGGGATTTTGTTCAATTGAGTTTAATTTGATGAAATTGGCTTTGTTGGATTGATTAATTTGATCATTTTAATCTGTTATCTATCTTGTGTAATGATCAATTGGTCAATTTCTTGAAAATTGTACTAGTGGTTTTTTCTAAATTTTGGGGTTTTTGATATAAACTCTATGCTCAAGCTAATTTTGTGATTTTAAAGTTAAATTGAACATATTCTCACTGCATTAAAGCATGCATCATGTGTTGATTTTGTTCATGCATCATATAGAATTGTTATTTTTATATATTTTTTTTGTGCTAACTTGCAGTTTGCCCTTGATTTTTCTTGTTTTCTTCTTTTGGTTCTTTTCTGCTTGTCTGTTCTTTCCTTAGCATCATGCCTAGGAAAACTAAAGCCAATAAGACATCCTCTTCTTCCTCTGCTCCATCCTTTGAGAGTGAGAGATTCTTGAGTGCAAAACACCAAGCGACCTTTGTGACACTTAATCTTAAGAGTAACATTTAGGTTGAGAGATGGGTTCTCTTAGATGAGCTAAATCTTTTGAGTGTAGGGGTTGGTTACCTTTGTTAGATTTTTCTCACCCCCTCCAGCTATCTTAATTAGAGAATTCTATTCTAAGCTCTCTATTCATGTCTATGATTCCAACACTATACTTAGGAGTTGGATTCGTGGTGATGAGTACACCATTACCCCTTTGGTAGTGGTTGCTGCTCTTAGGGTGCCTCTTGTTCAGCATCCTGTCTATTCTTATAATGAGTCTCCTCCCTTAGACGACATCATGTCTTACATCACTGAGTCTTCTATCCAGTGGGGTTCTGATCCTCGGATCACTACTGCTGAGCTCACTGAGGTCCACTATCTCTTCTTTCGGATTGCTTGTCATTCCTTATAGCCTATCTCTCATCTACACAACATCCCTATTGAGCGATGTGTGTTTATGCCCTTGTTATCGATTCTCCTATCAGTTTTCCTTATCTGTTTATTCGTTCTTTGAACGAGGTTCATAGGAGTAGTTCTACCGCTCACGCTCTTTTCTTCCCTATTTTTATTCATAGGATTCTTCTTCATCTTGGTTTAGAGGAGTTTCCCGCATCTAAGCCTGTTCATATCATTGCTCCTATCGGTGCCACCTTTCTTAGGCAGAGGGCTGCTTAGTTGAGAGCAAGCTTTAAACGTTCTAGGGTTGAGTCTTCTGGTGTCGTACCTCCTCCTCCTCCCTCCTCTACAGGTGATACTTCTGCTGAGGTGTCTAACGATCCTCCTGCTACTGCTGCTGCTAATGCTCCTCCGCATTCTACTTTGGATGATTCAGACATTCGACGTATGTTGGAGACTGTCATGACCGTTCAGGCGGCTCATAGTTAGCTTTTGGTGGACATGTTTGATGAGCTTTGTGCCTTACAAGTAGATTTGGAGAGTTTTAGACCTCCACCTCCTTTTGATGATGAGTAAGTGCCCTTTGGTAATTTGTCACAAAAAGGGGGAGTGCATATGGTTATAGAGAGGAGTTTTTGGTTTTTGTTGTTAGGGGCTGATTTTTTTTTTTTTTTTTTTTTGGAGTTGTTTGGAGTTATGGAGTTTTTAGATTGTATCTAGGTGCTTCACTTTGTATGTATCTTTTTGGCTCATGATGTTTATGTTGGCTTGTCCATTATAAGGGGAGATATTGTGCTTTGTTTATCTATTTCTTGTTTCACACTGTGCTACATTGTTTATTGATTTATACATGAGGTTATTCATGATATTTTGTCTCATAGTTTATGATTTTTGTGAAATCAAGAAGTTATGTTGTTTTACTTATATTTTCCACACATGCGTTTATGTGTTTATTAAGTGTTACAGGAATATACAGGTTGATTTAGTCATGCTACTGTCTACACTTGTAACTGATAGATAGTAGTTAGGTTGAATTTGTTATATTGGGTTTTGTTTTTGTAATGGGTTGTTCATAAGTAAACTTTGAGCATTTTGTTGTGTTTGTGTTTTGTCACGGATTGCCAAAGGGGGAGTTTGTTAAGCTCTAATACCTTTAGGTTTAAATGTATTAGAACTCTAATTTGTAATGTTGACAAACCATGATCAAAACGTTTTAGTCTTGTTTAGACTGCTCAAAGTATGTGTCTTTCATGTAAAGTTGGAATTGAGTTGCTGCAGAATTTACTATGCAATTCTGCCTGGCTCGATCAATCAAGAATTAGACTCGACCGATAGAAAGTCGTGCAGATTGTTTTTTTGCAGATTTTTCCAACTCAGCCCAAGCTCGTTTTATGTGTAGGGTTTTATGTTTTTCCCTAGGTAAAAAAGGAAAAACCCTATTTAGGTTTTTTAGAGGTTGTTGATGCTATGTGTGTGAATCTTCTGTGAGATCTAGAGATATTTACATTCACACATACTTAAGGTTATCAAGGATCGAGATTATGTCAAGAACTTGATGATCATTCAGTTGCTGCATTAAGAGCTTAAAGATATACAAGCGGGAGTGCTTGTGCTTGTTGGGAATCCAAGAAGGAAGTAGTCCGTGGACTTGGAGCTGTCACGTGGTCGTGGTAGTAAGTTTCCTACTTAAAGTACCAATAGAATGTTAGTGGTTTAAGTCACTATTGTGTAAACTTCAATTCTTTCATAGTGGATTCAGTTTTACTTTGAGGATAACTAGGTTAAATCCTTCCCAGGTTTTTTACCGGTTTGGTTTTCTTAGGTCATCATATCATTGTGTTCTTTATTTTTTCGCTGCTTTGCATGATATGATTTATATGTGTTAACCTAGATTTACATAATTTGCCTAAGTTAATAACTTGATTAAATAACTAGGTTAATTTGATTGTTTTAAGGGGTCTAAAAATGTACATCTTTAATGTAAGTATTATGTGTGCCGAGATGATTGTATCATCTCCATAATATATAGTTATTTTTCTATCTCATTTCCAAGAAAGTGGGATAGGGACCCTGAATATATTCATCTCCACGCTTCTAAGCCTGTGGAATTTGTTGTCAATAAAGCACGCGAGATTCGAGAAGTAAGTTTTAGCATGAAGTGAAACCTGACGGCCAGGATTTTTTTTTGACAACTTATGGTGTAGTTGGTGAAAGCTGGCTTGCAAGTTGATATAAGAAGTATCTAGTAGCTAGGACCAAGAATAGGAGTAGGACAAGCTATTTAGGTTGTTTTGACTTTCAACTTGCAAGTGGTGTGCCGCTATATAGTCCGTAGCTTTCTAGTGTATTATTTGTTCTAATCGTTTTAAGTGACGACCCGCCGCAGCTTAGTCAATACCAGTCGCTATTCATCCCCCTATTCCCCCGCCACCCCCCGCGCCAAAACAAAAATAAATAAATAAATAAAATAAAGTCAATACCAGTCGCTATTTGTTTCTTTATCGCAAGATATCTTATTTTAATAAATCACAAAATATCTTACAACTGACGTCTCTTAGTCCTTGATTTTTTTTTTTTTTTTAATTTACGTTTCCCTTTTTCTTGGGGATAACGAGGAAGGGAAGAACGAATTGAAAGCTTTGAGATGTGTAGTCGTTGTATTTTAGACTTGAATATTGCCTCCACTCCAAAGAGTTTGTTAAGGGTTACAACTTACAAGCAACCAATCTCAACGATACAAGATTCTTTTCTAAAAAAATTATAATTAAAAAAAAATCTCCAAAATACAACAAAATCTGAGTATTTGAAGATATAAATTCTGAAAATATTCAAGAACTTATTTGAAAATGTGTTCTGCAGTAAAAAAACTCAAAGATATATATTTATAAAAAAAAAAGAGTAACTGAACATGTCTCCCATATTTTATTAGATGTAGACTTGTAGTGAGGACTGCTTAGTTGAAAAAGGATCATGAAAAGACACCAAATATATGTTTTGCTCTCCTAAGGTTATATTTTTTATGTACTGGTTTATCCTTTGATAAAATTCATTTTTCTTGTAATTTAGTAGATCTAAGATGAGTTTAATATACCAAGAAGTGTATTGATCAAACATCACAAATGGTATCATTAAAGATATGAAGATTGAACCAAGAAATAAGAGAGGAAAAGATGAAATAGTGAACCTTGACATTAGTCTTGACACAAGCATCTATCAAGCTTTGCAATTCCAGAATACTCAGGTCAAAATTTCGGCCCATGATGACTTGGATTACTAGGGCTTCATTCACTGAAACTCTAGACCATATAAAAGCTTTATTTTAAAGTCATTAAAGACACAAAGAGTCAGATTAGAGAACTCATACACTCTGTGATAAGGTACTGTGTTCTTATACACCTTAAGGTTTTGTAACTAAGTGCTTCTAGATCTTCAACATGATTTGAAGTAAATAACTTTGCAACCAACAACAATCAATCGGTTGTTGGAAAGTTAGACATGTACTGGAATCCATACACATAGGAAGAAGTCTCTACAAGATCAAGTCCCAACAACAATCAATCGGTTGTTGAAAAGTTAGACATGTATTGGAATCCATGCATATAGGAAGAAGTCTCTACAAGATCAAGTCCAATTGGGGATTTTAGTAAAGGTTCAATTGTAGGTTGGTATTTTGGGATAGGTTTGGATAGTTGTAAGATTCCCTATACTTGTAACTGCTTTTTCTTGATTAGTGGTTTTGTGAGAGTGATGACTTGAAATTCACTCGATGAGATTTTTGTCTTGCAAGATGTTTTCCCCATTCGTCAACAAATCACCGTATTTATTTAATTTCTGCTACACTTAGTTTATTTGGTAATTTACATGTAATTTGACCCAAATAATTAACTTTAGCAATTGAATTAATTAATCGTGATCAATCTATAACCCAACGTGCCCTTTCAAAAACATTTGAAACCAATTCTGACCATTGGGCACATGAAATCATGTCAAATAGATGAGTTAGAGCACTAGCAATACTATGCCAAATTCCATTTTAACACACAAAAATTTACTTTAAAAAAAAAAAAAAATTAACACACCACTTTACAAAACACCATACATCATATACTCAATTTTTCCATTCAACACATTAAAATAAGATATACAACACATGAAAATAACCTTAAAAAATCCTACAACCATCCTTAGCTCACCCCACCACCACCCAAAATCAACCATTGACCACCAACATTAGTCCACTGCTACAATTCAGAAACAAACACCACAACCACCGTGAGAGAGAGAGAGAGAGAGAGAGAGAGAGAGAGAGAGAGAGAGAGGCGGCTTGGGGAGAGGAGACTATGCAAGATTGGTGGTAACTGTAAGCGCAAAACGCTGTCGCCCTATGGAGAGTGCACCTCAGCCAAGTGAACTAGGGTGGAGAAAACAAGGAGTCACTACCTAGTTTATGGTCTAGAAACCATTAATATAGCGCCCTTACATGGAGGGACTAGTCTTACTACTAGAGTATGGGTTCAGAATTTAGGTACAATCTTGGGAATTAAGGTGTTAGGCACCCAAAACTGCCCAACTTGTGGGTTAGCTTCCACTCATTGTATCCTACGTCTTAATCTATTAAAGGCACATTCAACATTGCATCTTAACACACTAGCATACATCTAAGCATACAACATGGCATCAATAATCCCAAGACCAAAATAATTCTATCATGCTCATCAACCAACCCTAGCATTCATCTATCATGGCATCTCATATTATCTCATCCAAGGCAGCAAAAAAAATCGTGGCAGTAAAGTAGGCATGGCAACAAAAGCATCAATCGTCAAATGTGTATACCAAACTTTTAGACATGAAAACAAGCATCAAACAAACATATCCATCACTCAAATGCATGTTCATACCAATGCATGTCTTACCTTGCTTACTTCACTACATCACAACACCTATGGCATTAATGAATGGACATGTGAATGCATGCTCATGGCATCAAGCAAAAAACATAAGAGAAAACCCTAATCTGGCATGTTAAAGAAAACAAACAAATTTAAAAAAAAAGGAACAAAGGTTCAAAACATGCAAGAAGATAAATATAGAGACATACTATGTGAAAGAAGTAAAGAAACAAATGCAAAAAGGCTCAGATTAGGGTTTTTGGGCACAAGTATGCGTGCACATATATAGGCCTGCGTACGCAGGCCAATTGTATGCATACGCATACTTCAAGTCTACGTACGCATACTTTGAGTTTGTGTACACATGCAGAAGCATGCGCATGCAGACACGCTGAAACCCTAACCTAGAAACACAAAAATGCAGAAAAACGAACAAAACCTAAATTTAACAACCTAACATGCAAAAGATCATAAAGCAAAGAAAACATAGGCTAAACAAAATGTTATAATATAAAGAAATAGAAGGATTAAAGCATGAAAAGTAAAGAAATGAAAACGAAAAGCTTAGAACTCAATACCTCAAACAAGAAGCTTTTCAAGCTTAATTTGACCGTTTCCCTTAGTCAATCTATTCACAATCAAATATAAAGTGATTAGTAATTTTAAACTCAAAAGATTAAGACTAGAAATGGTCTCAATCAAATAAAATTGACTTGAGGATGTTTTATGAAAAACTCCTTATTTGATTCACTATTTCTAGTGAATCTTAGGTTTTCCATTAGGATTTTCTATGTGTTTTGAAAGGGTGCAATGTATGGGTTTATATAGTGAGAAAATAGGGGTTTGGAACGGGTTTTAGATGATGTGGAATTCATTCAAAAACTCAACATTAATGCAAAAAACTTTCTTTTCATAGGTTTCTAAAAGCCTAGTTGCGTTCGCAAGTCCGTGCTTGTATACGCATGCATTAGACCTGCATGCGCAGGTTCTAGCCTTCGTACACTAGCTGAGGACTTTCTTAGCCTTTAATTTTTCAAAAATAGATTTATTTGCTCATAAAAGGTTATATTTTCCATTTTAACACGTCTTAAGTCAATTTGTAATCTAATTGGGCCTTAAACTAACTTTGGACCTTAGAATTTCAGCATCATTGGGGAACGGGGGCCCAAGTAGTAAAAGGTACCAAATGCGATGTCTGCAGTAACTGGGCAAGATGTGGTAGGCCAAGGTCAGCAGCTTGGTGAGATTGGCAGCAGCATCTAAGAGTGAGATTAGCAGCAAGATCGAAGGTGAGAGTAAGACAAAAAGAAAGTAGAGGTCGATTCTATCTTTTTCGGGTTAATAGTTAATGAGAAAGGAAGAAAGGGGTTAAGAGTGAATGAGAGACGAAGAGAGGAGCTGAGACTGAAGCAGACGGGTGAAATAGGAGAGAGAAAAGTAAAATAAAAAATATTACAAGGTTTAGTATTTCTGTCCATATAGTTCTATTATTGGAATTGTACTGTTCATCAATGTTAAAAATTTTAGCATTTAGAACATTTGATATGAGAGGTTTTTTGGTGTTTGAAGTACTAAATGCCAAATATTTTGCATTTGACACACTGATGCTAGTGCACTTACACTAGAAAATCTTTATAGAAAAATGCATTGTTTCAAGTTCACCTAACATTCTTTCAACTGAACTATGCAAAATTTCAAATCAAATAGGTTCACCTCTCTTTCACCTAACACTTTGGTCGACCCAACTCATAGACAGTGACTCGCAGAGAGATTCACATCTTTCTCACTCGATGCTAGGTTGATTCAACTCTCACCTGAAACTTGGGTTGATCCAACTATCAAGCTAACTTTACTGATCTTGATTTTCCCTCACTTTCAGAATCGGATTCTTATGTATCCAAATTCTAACATTACAACCTATGTATATTTATCAATATGCACAACAGTTTCAACAGTTCAATGCATTTTTCCTCCTTTGATCCCTATTTCATTAGGTTTAAAATTCCATTTGTGAAAAATATAATAAGTTTGAAATTTTTCATAAGAATTTTTGCAACCAACAAATAAACAAATTGCAAATAAAAGACTAATTATACCCCACGAAACAAATGGATTTCCCTTTATCTTATAGTCGTTTGTTATTGGGATCAATAAGTCTTTGTCAAGATTACAGTTCAATAATGTTCATACAAGAGTTCCATAAAGTGGCGCATTATCTCATGTGATGGAATTATTGTCGATAAATTTCTTATAAGATATATACTAGTTGATATCACACTGGGGTTTTTTAATTTCTTCACATTTTCATGCGTCATGTTTGGATTGGCTTTACTTTGTAAGTCAAGTTCCAAATGGGGATTGAGTCCACTACTCTCGTCGATACTTATTGTGGTCAAGACTGGTAGTGTTGTCTCAAGAACTACGCACAAAAGTGTTAACTTAAAAATGAAAGACTTACGGTCTGTTTGGTAAAAGAATTCTAATAACGTTGTTTAAGTTTTATGGAAATACGTGTGGATAAAAAAGTGTGTAGAAATACGCGTTTTGGTGTTTAAACAACAGTATCGTTGTTTAAACACCATTATCAAACGAGGCCTTAGATTATAACAAGCAAGCAAAAACATTGAGCTTTATAATTCGCTACAAAAGAAGTGGGTCTTCAGTGGAGTTTAAAAAACGTCACTAAAAGTCCTAAAAACACCATTATTGTACTGTAACTATAGACCTATAGCAGCATTTTACAAAAATGTCACTATAAGTTCATACTCTATAGTAGCATTTTTAAAACACTGCAATAAACGCCAGTATTTTATTGTAACTATAGACCTACAGTAGTGTTTTACAAAAATGCCATTATAGGTCCATACCCTATAGTGGAATTTTAAAACACTGCTATAAACCCATATGTTATAAAGATTAAAAAAAAAAAAAAATTAAAGCAACATTTCAAAACGCCACAATAGCCAACAACCACAAACAAAAAGAAACATTTTGGTTACCAAAAATTAATGCTTTCAAATTTAAAAATTTTAAATTAAATTATACAATCCATAATAGAAATTATAGCAGCGTTTTATAAATGCCAATATAGGGTATGAACCTATAGTGGCGTTTTAAAACATTTCTATAAACCATATATATATATTTAAAAATAACGGTTCTAGTAGCGTTTCAAAATGCCACTATAGCCAACAACCACAAACAAAAGAAAATTTTGATTAAAAAAAATTAATGCTTTCAACTTTTAAATTAGATTATGAAATTCAAAACAAAAAACAAAAAAAAAACCAAAAAACAAAAAACACAAACACAAGCCTAGCAAATTCAAAATCAAACACAACATGCTCCAAAATACAAGAACACAGACCCATAAATCTGATCTCCTTCAACGAAACCAACCCAAACCCAACACCAAATCCGTTCAAGGAACACAAAAGCACAAGTTTAAGAACATAAACCCAGATTTAAACACAAGCACAATATCAAAAATACAATAGCATAAATCCAAGCATAGATCCAAAAAATCATTGATATATAAACCCAAATCCAAATCAAGACATAGACACAAACATTGCTAGAATATCCACTTCATTCAAAATGTTCATCATTTCCACCATTTTCTTACTAGCCAAACCAGAAAGAACAAAAAGAAAACCACTAGATCTACTAACAAAAAAACACAAAAAAGAAGAGAGAGAGAGAGAGAGAGAGGAGAGGAGAAGGGGAAGGGCTAACCAGTAAGGAAACAGCGTGGATGGCGGCGTGTTAGGTGGTGGCAGGCTAGGTTGGCATCTTGTGTTGAGAGATGAGAGCGAGAGAGTTAGAGATGAGAGTGAGAGAGTGATAAATGAGAGTGAAAGATACACTTCAATTTTTTATTTTTATTTTTATTTTTTTTACTGCTGGACTCTTTTTTTAACTTTTTTTTTTTGGATCTATAGTGGCATTTGGAAACGCCAATATAGGTGCTTCCCTTATTTTTATTTATTTATTTTTGTACTGGACTTGTATTTTAAACTCTTTTTTTTTCATGTTGGACCTATAGTGGTGTTTCCAAATGCCCGCTATAGGCCCAGAACCTATAGTGGCATTTGAAAACGCCACTATAGATCCCTTATTTTTAATATATATATATATATGTGTGTGTGTGTGTGTGTGTGTGTGTGTGTGTGTGTGTGTGTTGGACTTATATTGGCATTTAAAAACGCTAGGTCCCTTATTTTTATTTTATTTGTGCTAGACTTGTATTTTTAACATTTTTTTTATATTTTATTTTTGTGTGCTGAACTTATAAGAGAAGACTACAAGCCCAATACCTATAGCGGCGTTTTTAAACACCGCTATAGGTCCCTTATTTTCATTTTATTTTTTTGTATTGGACTTGTATTTTAATTTTTTTTTCTTTTTATTCTTTTTTTTTTTTTTTTTTGGTGCTAGACCTATAGTGCCATTTCAAACGCCATTATAAGTCGCTCAAAGAAAATTTTCTTTTTTTTTTTGGGTTGGGCTATAGTGGCGCTTTCTAAATGCCGCTATAGGCCCTTAAACAATTTTCTTTTGGCTAGACCTACTGTGGCGCTTTCCAAACGCCACTATTGGTCCTTATAAGACTAGGACCTATAGTAGCATTTCAAAAACGCTACTAGAGGCCCTTCAAAACACTACTATAGACCCAATGTTTTAAAATGCTAGCTACTATAAACCCTTCAAAACACAGCTATAGAAAAACCTATAGTGGTCTTTTTTTATAAACATCACTATAGACCCACTTTTTTGTAATTAAAGTATGACATAAGAGAGAAAATTTAAAGAGAGAGAGAGAGAGAGAGAGGATTCTCCATATGTGATCAAGGATCTAAGATACTCATTTTGACCTCTGTTTTATTTGGCACAAGAATGTTGTGTTTTCATAGGATTCTCCACTTCTAAAATCCTCAAGGACTACTCTTAACTAATGGCTCTAATGAGGTTTGGTAATTTTGAGCCATGGGTTTCACTTGAAAATGAATTTGCTTCGGCTTAGTGTTGATTTTGTATAATTTGATTAGTGGCTGGCATTCTTTGAAGATTTTATGCTTATGCTGCTGTTGCTAAATTTAGGGGATTATGTTTGTGAGCATTAGGTATAAAACAAACGTGAAATAGAGAATGAAATTAGGAATTTGCAACAGAGTCAACTTTCTTAGTTTCTGACTTACACATGGGACACTTATGGGCTCATGAGAATACATGTGCTCCAAGCCCACATGCTTCTTCTTCCTTTCGGCTCAAAAGTGTATCAAAATCCTTTCTTAGGCCCTCCCTATCACTTCTCCATAAAATTCCCTCAAAATGGATCCCTATAACTATGCTTGGGCCGCATAAGTTGAGAATGTGATAGGCATGGGCCTAATCTTGCCTGGACTATTTTGTTGATTGGGCTTCTATGTCAACCTTTGCACAAAATTGGTCCTGACCAATTATTAACACGAAACTTATTGGGATATTATTTTTGCGTGTCGAATATAGTGACCATTTGGGATTTTTGTAAGAAGTAGAGGATTTTTTTTTTTTTTTTTTTAATAAGAGTTCCATGCCGTAGAGAATACCCTCTACTTAAAGAGAGTTCCTAATTTTCCGACATATTTTGCGGTATGGAGCAAATATGCATTCAAACGTCCCCAGAATCAAACCGCAATATATACTACGTGATTTTTCCATTTTTGCAAGATTTTTATGATATCTTGTTGGTCCATGATCCGATTTCAGTTTATAAGCTGTGGTTTGAAAGGTTTTTCTTGCACTTCGCAATGGCGATGAATTTTCTTCGATGGAGAGGTTGGATTTTTAATGGAATCATGGTCAAACCTATCAAAATTGATCGAACTTGGAAAACTCTGGGGTTTAGCCTTAAACTGATATGCTTACCAATTTCAAGCATTCTTACACAAACGACGTTATTTTTTATTTAATTTCAAATGAATTTTTCTAATGTTCAATCGACGCAAATTAATTTTAGTAAATTTTGAAGTTCAATTGATTCGGAAAATGTGTCACTGATCATCTCAACTTTTTTGGAAGAAGTGTGAGTGCATTTGAATTTTGCTTGTGTGCAGCTAAAACATATTGCAGTTTTTTTTTTTTTTTTTCACGTCTCCGTATTGCAGCTCTAACAGTCCTATGCTAAAACAAAATAAAATTCGTTTTTGGGCCCAAAATGCAGCATTAAAAATCATATATTACATAAAATTTATTTTTTTGAAAACGCCATCATGAATTTTTGCCAAAAATGCTGAACCAAATGGGGTACTTGTTTGTTAAAAGGTTTTTTTTTTTTTTGAAATAAACTAGTTTTTACATTTTCATCACACATTTTACATAAAAATTACAAAAAAAATTATATACTTTAATAAATACTATATAAGCGAATGTTGATTTGATTTTCTTAACGAGAAAAATGTAACATTATTAAGAAAAAGATAAATTCAATACATCATGAGCAATAGTTAACTCAATCAGCGATGAATTTTCCTCTATCCGTATTACATAATTATCAATATTATTTATTTCTTTGGCAAACTTTGCCAAAAGACATGTATGTTTATTACGTTGATGGTTCACATGAGACACTTGAACTGACCTAAAATCTTGAAGCTAGTATGTTATACCAGTCGCAACAATTGAGATAACCATAGGAGGAGTACAAAATCCCAACAAAGTATCAGCCACTATCTTGGAATTACTTTCAACTACTACATACCTTATACTAGCATCCCACACAAATGACACTCCAATTTCCATAGCTTTCGCCTCAATTTCCAACGGACCCAAAGTTTGATGAAGTTTCTTTCTCAATGCTACTGCAACCCTTCCTTCTTGGTCAAAAATCACCACCCCGACCCCAAACCCATGAATATGACTAAAAACTGCGCCATCCACGTTCTCCTTGTAATTTGGGATGTCAGTAATGTCCATGAATCATTCATCTCCATCCTCAATGAAGCAATAACATGGTTTGGTCCTTGAAATTCAGCAAGCAAAGTTCGAGCTTTTTGCACCACTATTGTTGCTAATTGTTAGGACGTATGTGTTTCATATTAGGAACATATGGCATCATGTATTGGCTAATCCTTTGACAAAACACACTTTACTTGTAATTGGGTAGATCTAGGATGTGTTTAATACTTCAAGAAACCAGGTTTCAAGTTCAAGTATTAAAGCCATGCAAGTTTGTTCAAGAAACAAGTGAAGAAGTGTTGGTTTTTAAATCTCGATAGCTAGCTCGACAGTTAGTATCTATCGAGAATTAAAAAGCTATTCTAGCCCGATACTTGATAGCTGCTCAATAGATACCATATTTATCGAGATTTATAAAAATCAGTTTTTCAAATATGACTTCACTCTAATCCGTGTGCACATATTTAGACTTTCTTTTCTCACAATTCTAAGTGCATATAGGGATTATTTTAAGGGCCTTCATAAGTTGCACAGTTGCGCGAGTGTGAAGCAAAGAGTTTTTCATGCAAATTGTAATCGGAAACCTAATTTGCTCTAGTTCTTCTTCCTCTAAAAAAAGCTACTGCGTTTGTATGCCATTGGGTTTTGTGACTAAGCAACTTCGTGATCTTCATCGTGTGATGAACTGAAGAACTTTGCAGCCAACATCCTTCACAAGTTGGTGATTAAGTCATGTACTAGGATCCGCGCATCTATTAGTTAGTCACGTACTGGGAGCCGTGCATTAAAAGGAGAGATTATCACTACAAAACCAGTCCAATTGGGTATTGGGGTAAGGGTTCAACTGTAGGTTGATATAAGGTACTGAAATTCCTTTACTTGTAACCGCTTGTTGTGATAATAGTGAATTTTCGGGAGTGGTGACCTTAAAATCACCCGGTGGGGTTTTTGCTTTAAAAGTTTTCCACATTCATAAATAAATTACCGTGTCAACTTTATTTTTCACTACATTTTATTTTAGTTGGCGATTTATTTATGCTGCTATGCATATTGTATGTTAATCTGATTAATTAATCAACTTGGCTAATTAATTGGTTAATTCATCACAAGGGGTCAATATATTCTTAGTCTATCAAATGGTATCAGAGCAGGCACACTCTGATTAGGTTTTAATATTTTTTGTGTCATCCATTAACCCATGTTTGTCATAGATAGAGGACAGTCACTCATTATACCTCAGTTATTTGATAGTACTAACTATGCATACTGGAAAGTACACATAAGAGCTTTCTTGTAGTCTTTAGATGAAAAAGTGTGGCAAACTGTGGAGATAGGTAGGACCAAGCCAAAGGAAGCGCCGGCTGACTGGGATGATGCTAAGATCAAGGTGGCAAACTTCAACAACAGTGCATTGAATGCTTTATTTAGTGTGGTCACAAATGAGGAGTTTAAGAAGATATCTTCCACTGAAACTGTAAAGGAAACATGGACCATCCTCTAGACAACCTATGAAGGAACCAAGGCTGTCAAGGATTCAAAACTTTAGAGACTCACTACAAGCTTTGAAGAAATCAAGATGGAGGAGGATGGGTCATTTGATGATTTTTATGCCAAGCTTAAGGACATAGTGAACTCAGCTTTTAATTTTGGGAAAACCATTCCCGAACTCAAGATTGTGAGAAAGGTACTCAGATCTCTACCCAAGAGATTTCATGCCAAGATCACAACTATTGAAGAATCAAAGGACATCAACAAAATTCCTTTGCAGACCTACGAGTTGGGTTTAATAAGGATTGGGAAATCAAGTAAGGGTAAGAGCATGGCACTGAAGGCCAAGAACATTGACACGGATGAGTCTTCAAACGATGAAGATTCTAAAATGAAGTCTTACATCGCAAGGCAATTCAAGAAGTTCCTAAAAAATGCCAATGCGAAGGGCTTCAACAAGGATCGTAGGCAATCTAGTTCTTTTTAGTCAAGGCAAAGGGAAGAAGGATGCTAGGGATGGCAGTCAATACACTGTTCCCTCAAGACCCAAGTGTTTCGGGTGTCATGGTTTCGGTCACATGAAACAAGAGTACCCTATTTATCTCAAGTCCATCGAGAAGAGCAAGGCACTTGCTGCTACTTTGAGCAATATTGAACCTGAGGATGATTCTAAAAATAAGGATGATGGAATCCTAAATGCCTTCACCGCCACTGTCAATCCTACTGAGGGGGTTGTAGAAGATGTGGATGAAGAAGAGGACTTGGTGGAGTCAAAATTTGAGAAGATGGATGAACAAGATGACATCCACACAACCTATGCAAAGTTATTCAAGGTCTCCAAAAAGCATAAGAAGTTGTATAGGTTAGCCACTAAGAAGCTCAATGATGTAGAGCTTGAACGAGAAGAAATCTCCATAAAGTTTGATGAAGCCAATTAGACTATTAGAGCACTGAGGTTTAAGAACAATTTCTTCGCTAAGAAGACCAAAAAGCTTGAGGTAGAGTTATTTCAAGTCAGAGCTCAACTGGAGAGGACTTCAAGTGCAAAGCTTGATGAGATGCTCAGTATACAAAAATCTACTTCCAATTAAACCGGTTTAAGGTATGATTTTTCTTCTCCTAATTTTGGTTTTTCTAGTATTACTGTTTTTGTTTCTCTTGCTAATAATGTTGAATCTGAAAATAATGATGTCAAAACTGTGTTAGCTAGTGAGAACATAGACAAGGGTAAATCTATCTTAGGAGCACCCCCTAAGGTTGCTAAGAAAGAAACTAAAAACCCTAGAGCCACGAAGGGAAATGCTTAAAAGTCTAAACAGAAGAAGCAGCATCTCTGCCATCACTGTGGAGCAACTAGACATACTCGACCTAATTACTATAAGTGGCTAGCCACTCAACAAAGCAACAGCATGGTCTCATTAAGAAACCAGAGTCAGTTTCCATCCTTTCTTACTCTTCTTGGAGATCTCCTCAAAGTCCTCATGTTCTTTTCAAACTTGAGCGGTTGTAATTCTTCCCTCTCTCCGCCGGTTTAAGAGTTTGCTAAAAGGAAAGGTTCCTCTAAGGTATGGAAGGAAAAAAGCTTTAAGTGATTTAGTCACTTTTCTCTCTCTCTCACTATTTTTGTGTTTGCATTACTTGTGTGTTTTGCTTTACTGTTTTGAGTCAGTCTAGTTTTTATACATTGCTTTGCTTAACATGTTTTTGTTTGTTTGTTTTCAATTTCGCTTTATTTTGTTTTTAAAAAAATTGAAAAATTAGAAAAATACAAAAACAGTGTATGTTTGTGTACATTGGTACTTGTGTACCATGAATGGCCAATGAAATAAAGTTTTCTAAATTTTGTATCTCTTGTAACTTAGATGAACATCTCTATGTACAACTAAGTAAGTGAGTTTTGTGGCTCGTGTTTGTGATGAGTAAGATTAAGTAATCTCTTGTACTTAACACTCATATCACTCTTTTTGAAGGGAAGAACTTAAAAATCTTAAGAGAAATGCATAAATAACCATCTCACCACCGTTGTTCGCCAATCATGAAATGACATCTATATGTTTCGGCATAGCAAAAATGCAATAACAAAAGTTTAACATAATTGGGTATTTATTTTCTCTCTCTTATATGCCCATGATATGCTTAATAAAAGAAAACATGCATAGAAAAATAAAAGCAAAAAGAATCGAAATGCTTTATATATGATTGCAAGCGTGCCTTCTAGGAGATGCTGGAGTTATAGGATATACCTCGAAGGTGATAGTCCCCATCAAGCAGTTATGATTATGTGTGAGTTAAATTGATTTGCTCATATCTCAAATTGTCATAACATGTAGACACTTATGCAATCTTGCGATATTTTTCACACACAACCGGCAATATACTCTGCTACTTTTGATACATGTCTAGGTACAATGTGATTTGGCCATCACAAGGAATACATGTGTTAATGTATGCCCACTAAACTGTCTTGACTTGTTTTTGAAATATAAAATTGGTTAGACTTATTTAATGTGTGTGTGTGTGTGTGTGTGTGTGTGTGTATGTGTGTGTGTGTGTGTGTGTTTTGGATCTAAATGCTTGACATTTTTCTTGATTGAGAGATGATTTTGAGAGATTAAAATGTTGTTTGGATCTTTAATTTTGTAGCATGCTTGATTGCATTCATGTCTATGTTTTTCTCTTCTTAAAAAACTGTTTTAAGCAATCTCTACAACTTCTTGATACCTCTCGATAGCTAAGCTATCTATTGAGATCTTTAGCTTCTTTTCATCATAATCTCGATAGCTTCTCGATCCATCAAGAAAGTTTCTGTCTCCTCGATAGCTACTCGATCCATCGAGCCCTTTTTGCTGTGGACACCCTTAGATAGCTTCTTTTCATTCGGAATGCTAAGTCATTTTGTCGGATTTCTCCGATGACCTTCCCACTATCATCTATAGTAGGGGTTGGGAGTCACTGTGTCGCGTCCCAGTCACTTGTCCTTCTGTGATCATATAGGAGTTTAACTCCAATATGCGCGGATTCAATTATTCAGTACCTCAATTTTCTACTCGCATTTGAGGTACGCACATTGTGGTCACTCCAGATATTGTATTCAAGGTGTTCCATGTCCCGAGGGTAACGCATCCTGACTACCTTGGTTGTGGTCGTCTTTGGACAAAGACGAGCTTATATCTCTATTTTGTGAGACTCATTCTTCTTGGGGTGATCATCAGAACACTCGTTGCTTGACCTTTGCTAAAGGTCTGAGGTTTCTAAACATGGTGATAACTTTTGTTCTTCATCGTTTGTCTCACTATAACTCTATCACAGAGCCTCGTGCTCGATTTTTGTTATCCCTCCTATAGAATCTCTCTATTAACTTCCCTTCTCATTTCATCATCTCCCTTATTGATGTCTATAAGGATATGACGACCCGTGATAAGCTCATCTTTCCTTCAGTTATCACGAGGATCCTTCGCCATTTTTCAGTCTTCTTTCCCCTTTCCGATTATTTCCATGTCATGGTGCTATTAATGAGGCGACTATCAGACGGAGTGAGGCCCAACTTCGACCGAAGCGGCCACAGACTAATACGGCAATGCCTCTGGCTTCTTCAGCTCCATCCACATCTGCTCCTTCTTCCACGAATGGTGTGACTCTCGAGGTGATTATGGCGCAGCTTTAGAGCATGGATACTCGCCTTGACACTTTTAGCGATGAGTTGTGTCAAGTGAACACCCGTGTCGGTCGTATTGCACGACGACAGGCTTGCCTTGGTGGCTTCATTGAGTCTCTTACTCCTTCTCTAGAGACTTCTGAGGATAAGGACAATGATGGTGGCTCTAATGGAGGTGGTGATGAGGATGATGGTGCTAGCTCTTCTAGCGATGATGAGATGACTGCTTGAGTTACTTGCCTTTTGTCATTTGGGTATGAGAGTAGTCATTTATTTAGGGAGAGAGTTAGTATAGGAGATTTTTGTTAGGGGGAGTGCCTATACTTGAAGGAATGTAGTGAAGACTTATGTATCTTTTTTTTTCCTGTATCTTTTCTTTTTCTTTTTCTTTTAGATACTTTGTTCATGTACCTTGGTCTTGTGACCATTTTGTGATAGCAAAACCTTGTATTCATTATTGATATATATATATATATATATATATATATATATATATATATATATATATATATATATATATGATGCAGTTGTTATTACAGTTCTTTCACCTATCTTTTCATGTGTTGTTTCTTTTCTCTCTTTATGCACATGCTTCTTATATATTGTATGCAATCTTTTACTTTGTTTCACACTAAGATGCCTTAATGGGTTTTGTTTAAAGTGTTTTATAAATACAGGTTGTCTAAGTCTTTCTTGTCATGAACCCTCTTCTTGCAAAGTTTTTCAAGAATTTGTGTTAAAATAGATTTTATTGTATTCAACAAGTGAGTATGAGTTGAGTGATTTATGACTTCTCTCATATATTCATTTGTTTGTTGTGGTTTTGTTTGTCACGGATTGCCAAAGGGAGAGATTGTTAGAACATATGTATTTCATGTTAGGAACATATGTCATCATGTATTGACTAATCCTTTGATAAAATGCACTTTACTTGTAATTGGGTAGATCTAGGATGTGTTTAATACTTCAAGGAACAATGTTTCAAGTTCAAGTGTTAAAACCATGCAAGTTTGTCCAAGAAACAAGTAAAGAAGTGCTAGTTTTTAAATCTCGATAGCTAGCTCGACAACTAGTATCTATCGAGGTTTAAAAAGATGTTCTAGCCCGATACTCGATTGCTGCTTGATAGATACCCTATCTATTGAGATATATGAAAATTAGTTTTTCAAATCTGATTTCACTCTAATCTGTGTGTATATGTTTAGGCTTTCTTTTCTTACAACTCTAAACATATATAATGATTATTTTAAGGGCCGTCACAAGTTGCATAGTTGCACGAGTGTGAAACAAAGAGTTGTTCATGCAAATTGTGACCAGAAACCTAATTTGTCCTAGTTTTTCTTTCTCTAAAAAAAGCTATTGCATTTGTACGCCATTGAGTTTTGTGACCTAGCAGCTTCGTGATCTTTATCGTGTGATGAATTGAAAAACTTTGCAGCCAACATCCTTCTCAAGTTGGTGATTAAGTTGCATACTGGGATTCGCGCATCTATTGGTTAGTCACATATTGAGAGCCGTGCATTAAAAGGAGAGATTGTCACTACAGAATAAGTCCAATTGGGTATTAGAGTAAGGGTTCAACTGTAGGTTGGTATAAGATACTGGGATTCTTTTACTTGTAACCGCTTGTTGTGATAATAGTGAATTCTTGGGAGTGGTGACCTTAAAATCACTCGGTGAGATTTTTGCCTTGGAGGTTTTCTCCATTCGTAAACAAATCACCGTATCAACTTTATTTTCCGCTGCATTTTATTTTAGTTGGTGATTTGTTTGTGCTATCACGCATATTGTATGTTAATCTGATTAATTAATCAACTCGACTAATTAATTGGTTAATTCATTACAAGGGTTAATACATTCTTGGCATATCACTGATTGACGAACACTCCCATGTCAAACCGCATTCCTATTAAACTACATGCACCAAGCTATCATAAAAATCATCCCCAAAGTGTAATCTCCAGTGTGTTGGACAAAAATCAAATACCATACCAAGTTCCCAAATTCTTGATAACGGATTCCCTGTGTCTCAAACACAATACCCGTTAAAACTCCACACTTCCTATGCTTTCCCACACTCTCAGAATGCATGACCACTAGATTCTTCTCCCAGATTGCAAGCTTCACACCGAGCTTTATCAATGACCTGTCAGTGACACAAGTTCATTTTTGTAGGGAGGATATTACAACAAACTCTCCAGTCAAAAGACTTAATTTTATTTGTTAGATTCAGGCCCCACAATCTTCTCCAAAACGTTATGTGTGTATCAGCATTTGAGGATCCCGTTGTACTCTCCACCAGAATTTGAGTCACTGCAAGCTTATAAGCACTTTGAACTGTAAACTGTCCCTTTAGAGTATAAGCCCACACTAACTTCTCATGTGGAAGATGACTACTTAGAGGAATACTATAGATTGAGTGGACATCTGCGGGAAAAAAAAATTGATGCACTAGCTCTTCACGCCAAACACTCGTTTGGGATCAATGAGGACATTCACCGTAGATTGAGCGGGGATGGTGCAAAAAGTGCACCGAAATTACGAAAGTACTGAGAGTTTTTGTTTATTTGATGTTGTTAGTGGAACGAAAATAGCACTCAAATTAGATCACCTGTCTTCTTCTTATTGTTATCTAAAGGCATTTTAGGATACTTTTTTTTTACCTTAAAGTACACTCAAATTTGCTTGCACTCACAAAGCAAATTTCCACTACAAAGTACCAGCAGCTCAAACAATTATTATTATTATTATTATTATTATTATTATTATTATTATCGACTATGTGACTTTTTTGGAATCCATTTGTATTACTTTATATCTTTAGCAGTAACCTAGTGTCTTGCTTGATATTTTTTGTTTTGCTACCATTAAAGTTCGGGACATTTCGGGTTTGAGTCACTAAGCCGAAGGTTTTTGACCAGTCTTTCGGCGAGTGGACCTCGTATGGACATTATGGACCCATACACTAAGGAAAAAGTTGCATGTATCCTACAGCTACTTCATTTGGCTTGGAAAACTAGGACAAAACAAAAATAATAATTTAAGGTCTAATTTAACTTAGTCTGTTTGAGATTTGCTAATTTTATTAAAACTGAAAACTGTTTGCTAAAAGTAGTAAGTACTGTATATAAAGATATAAGTTAATTGAAATAGAATAGTGAGACCTATGAATAGTGTCAAAAAGTACAGTGGGGTCTATGAATAATAGCAAAAATAAATTAAATAGTAAAATAAGTTGATTTTTTAATTTAGAGTCAAACACACACTTATTGGATATAAACATTTGAATTTTTCAGGCTGCGGCCGTGGTCACTGGTCAGTGATATTGCACCTAGCATTCCAGAGCATAGGAATTGTATATGGGGATATTGGGTACAGCAAATAGCAACCATAGGGTGTGAATTGGAGGGGGTGGAGGTTAAAAAAGATTAGGAAGCTAATGATTTTTGCCATTGGCATGTACTAATTCCACGTCCATTCCATTCCTCAATGCAGAACAAATTCCACATGCCCCTTTAAATTGCTTACATGACTAATATAAATAGCATTGTAATATCCATAATGAATAACCTTTTCCTCTTGAATCTTAGTTTCTGAGAGGAAGAGGCATTCATGATTAGAGTATTGCGGTGGGGGCTCTAGAAATTTATTTTTAAGATAATTATTAAGAAACTTAAATTATACATAATTTTATTATTTTTTTAAAAAAGGACTTCATATATTGACAACAAAATAAAACACACAAATACATAAAATTTTAAATTTCCTTTCATATTTTAAAATTGTTGTATAACTTGTATGATAGTCTTATTATTAATATTGCAAGCTACACTATTTCAAATTTTAGTTCTATAAAAATTTTATTGGGTTCTTTTTTTTCTTTTTATTTGAAATTTCCAAATATATTGCTGAGACGACCAAAGTTTAATTTTGTTGGACTTAAAAAAATTTAGAGTGTTCATATATTCTTTTAAGGGTACACAAATTATAAAATTTATAAAAAAATTTCTTTTATTTTCTAGGTCAGGGCCTTTAACATGGAGCTACCCTTGATTGGATGAGGCCTTTTAAGGTTCGAATTACTGTGGGTTTTGTTAGGCCATGATAGTACCAACATCATTGCGCTTGAGGGAAGGTTGATAAGGCCTACCTCCTCGATTGTTTGGGAGTGATTTTGGAGAGATTGAAGGTTCTTGGACAAGTTTGGTTCAAGATTTTTTTTTTGGGTGCTTGATGTATAAAATGGGGCTGGGCCTTTTTTGTATGCAAATAAGTTGATAGGGAATATTTTCACCATCTAGAAAGTTTTTCTAACACCTGAGAGTCTATGGTCACCAAAAGCATCATTAGCTCACCAAAAGATCGTCGGTCACAAAGAGAGTGTGGCATCACGAACCACACTCTGCCCTGACGGTCGTCAAGTACACAGGGGTTGTCAAGTACCTTCCCTAACACCACACAACATACTACACCCTAATAGTCATCACGTATCAACATTAGACACTAGATGAATCAATGACACTTCGCCCTGACGGTTGTCACGTATTAAGGGATCGTTATGCACCTTCCTTGACACCACATGACACACTCCGCCTTGACGGTTGTCATGTATCAAAGGGTCGTAAGCAACTTTCCCTGACATCACGTGACACACTTCGCCCTAACTGTTGTCACGTATCAAAGAGTTGCCAAGTACCTTCCCTAACACCAAGCGACACACTTCACCCTAACGGTCGTCACGTATCAAGGCGTTGTTAGGTACCTTCCCTAATACCATGCAACACACTCCACCTTAATGGTCGTCACATATCAAGGGGTTGTCAGGTACTTTACTCAAGGATATTTCAACCAGGAGAATTTTCTAACTCCTTTTGCCCACTGAGTTGGCAATGCCCTTTAGGTTCCTTAGACCCTTCAGGCTTGAATCACCCTTCGAGCCAAATATACCATTCGGGATCAATAGACCTGTTAGGACAAATATGCCCTTCGAGATCAATACACTTGTCTGGACAAATATACCCGTCGATACAAATATGCCCTTCGAGATCAATACACCTGTCGAGACAAATAGACCATTTGGGATATATACACCTGTTAGAATAAATATACCCATCGAGCCAAATATACCCTTCGGGATCAATATAGTCGTTAGGCCAAATATATCATTTTGGATAAATATACCCTTCGAGACAAGGATGCCCTTTGGAATCAATACACCCGTTGAGGCAAATATACCCTTTGGGATCAATATACCTGTCGGGCCAAATATACCATTTGGGCTCAATATACTTGTCGGGATAAATATACCCTTTGGGATTAGTATACCCGTTAGGCCAAATAAACTCTTCTAGATAAATATGCCTTTCTGGACAAAGGTGTCATTCAGGATAAAATATCTCCTTTGAGTCTGATGACCACGTGACATTGTCTATACCCTTTATCCATATTCATCATCAGGCATGAATCTATTTGTCAGGTTAACCAATATTGATGGTGGAATATACTTAGTCCCACTCCATTAGCATACTCTCCACTCATGATTCCTTATACAGAAAGAACTTGCACACCACATCCAAGGATCCCTCTACGTATTCATATCCTTCCAATATGGGAAATAAAGCTCTAAGATCTTGGAACATTAACTCCATATCTTCCCTACAAGGAAAAGTCCTAAATTCATGGGATCTTGGTTAACTCTACACCACTATATAAGCACCAAGTCTCCTCTTCTCTAAGGTATGTGCAATTTCTCAGCTCTTACACTTTTGAGTTATTGGAGATTCTTCTGTCACGAATTTAACCTTCGGATGGTCTTTGGTCGGCAACCCCATCGATGCTTTCTATTGGTTCTTCATCTTCTTTGTTCTTCAAGTACCTCATTCGACGCGTGTGTGGACGATCAACTCACTAACTATTATATGCATCATCAGATATGATTTGATCAGATCTGTTTGCTACACTAGTTGATGCAAATGGGATCTTCAATTGATTGTGAGGAACAACCATTAGGGTATTAGGCCATCAATTAGAGCTGGGAAGAGTTAAAATGTGGTAGATTTGGGATGTAGAAAGAGGGCTTTTTAGAAACAAACACACACATTGAAGGAGAAACAATGAGATTCTAACATAAAGGCGTATCACAAACTTTAGCCAAAAGTTATGATAATTTTTAAGAAATGGTGAAACAATTTTTTTAAAAACAAACCCACAGAGATTGAAAAAGAGTTCATAGTGGGAAACAGTATTAATTTTTGTAAGGGAAAATTATGTTGTGTGTGCAAGAGTGTGTATATTAGTAAGTTTGGTAATATCCGTGCTACAGTGAAGTCACTAAGAAAGTGGAGAGTTTTTGTTTGATTTGATCTTAATGGTCAAAAATTGTGCGCTCAATTAGAAAAGTGCCGAGAGGTTCAAGTTTATTTGATTTTCTTAGTGATGTAAAACGTACACTCAAATTAGATCACGTGGCTCCTTCTCAAAAAAAAAAAAAAAAATTAGATCACGTGGCTTCTTCTTATTGTTAGTTTGTAACCTTAGGCGTTTTAGGACGCGTTTTGACTATGCCTTGCTGTAAAGCCCGTCAGTCTCATGACGCCTCACTCCGCAGGGGCGGCGCAACCTTAAGGCAGGTAGGCGCAGGACCACCTGACTTAGAAAAAAAAATTATGTATAATAATTTAAAATTTTTATTTGTTTACCCTTCAAAAAAAAAAAATTGGCAACAGCCTCAATTTTTTTATATCAATAAAATTAAAATTTTCTCCATAATTTGTTCTACATTCAGTGGATGAATAATTGCTTAGTTGTATATGTTTAGCTTGTAGCATTGATAATGAGACAATTATGCAACGATTTCAAAATATAAAAACTCATAAAAGTCAATTTTAAACTTTCTGCGTGTTTTTTTTATTTTATTGTTGTTGTCAATATATGAATTTCTCTTTTTATTAGATTGTATAATTTATGTTTTTTAAGGAACACTCTGAAAAAAAATCTTAGAGTTACCACTATCTCTTCGTGAAGCTGATCACTGATCTCATGATTAGAACATTATAACTCTCAAAAAGTTTTATTGATTGTATTATTTGTAGGTTCCGGTTAATATATGAGTTTAGAATATATATATATATATATATATATATATATATATATATATATATATATATATTAATTATTTATTTTAAGAAATTTTTTATAAAGAAATTGAAAAAAATTGTAAAAATTTTTTTTTTTTCATTTTTTTAATAATTTTTAAAAAAAAATAGTTTATTAATATATATCTTAAGGGCATATGTTAATAAAACCCTTATTGGTATGGCGTGGTTATCGGGCTTAATGATATTTGTTATTAAATTATTTTTAAAAAGTGTTGATACTATTTTAATTAAAAATTTATAAAAAAATATTTTAAAATATCACAATTTTTCTTTTTATTGTCAAAATTTTTTAAATCAATACACTGAATACAGCATCAATTAATTTTTTTTTCCAATTTGTTAAAAAAAACATAACAATAATGCACTAATTAAATTTTACCGTCTGTCCAATAGAGTACAAGTTTGGCCAGTGAACTTCACATGGTCAAGGAAAAAGGGTGTTGTTGGGCCCATAATTCAAGAAAATGGCTTCTTCCAAACATTTTTACAATATTTTCATAACAAATTTTATTTGATTATTTGTTATCGTTTCTAATATGAACCTACTATTGAAATTACTTTTTTACGATAACCGCCCATAATAACCTGCTACTTAGAATTTATTGTGAAAATGTTATTAGAAAAGTATTTTCACACCTCCATTGCTCTGCTCCATCCTCACACCTCCTCAGTTCACAGCTTCTTCATTTAATTTTCTAAGCTCTCCCACTTGCGATAAATTTATATTGTGCTTATTGTATAATGAATAGTAGTGAATAGTAGTAGTAGTAAAGATTCTGGGGTTACAGAAATGTCTAGTGAAGTAGCACCAAAAAATCCTGAACTAAGTATGGAGCAAGTTTCTGAAGAACTCCATGGGAAGAGAATTTTCCGAAGGTTCGATTCCTTGGACCTCGAATCCTCCACTATTCCCGGTCGCCATGGCCATGGCTCCAAGGTTTGCCCTTTAGGGTTTCCTCCGTGGATGTAGACCGTTAGGCTGAACCACGTAATCCTCTTGTGTTATTGTGTTCTATACTTTATGTTTTCGCTTCCGCATCCATAATAGCATATTCAACATGGTGTATCAATGTTAATATTTAACATGGTATCAGAGCTGCCTTCCTATGGCCATGGTTTTTTGTCCTTACGGTGTATTAAGAGCAATCTTTGTCTTCCTCGGTGTTTTTTCGCTGCGTTCATCTTTTTTGGTTTTCCACTACTGCCGTCAAAATTCTCCCGTATAGTCATGTCACCGTTAGAAGTCGCATCAACACTGCAAGACAATTGCCTTTCTCAAGCCACCGTCACAGAGCCAAACTTCATTTAAGGGATCTTTTCAACCTAATCAAATCTCAAGATTTCATCAAGTTTCCATCTTGAGTTTGAGAGGGGGTGTTAGAGATATATTAGCTCATTAGCATAAGCCCAAGCCTAATTCTACTTTGTGTGCAAGCTAAGTTTCCTACTTGTACTAGAAGTCTAATAGTTTAGGGTTTTGTATACTATATATACACATGTTATGGTTCATTGTAATACATGATTTGTTCTACACTCTAATATATTATTGATGTAGCCCTTTATGGTTTCCTCCGTGGATGTAGGCCGTTAGGCTGAACCACGTAATCCTCTTGTGTTATTGTGTTCTATACTTTATGCTTTCGCTTCCGCATCCATAATAACATATTCAACATGGTGTATCAATGCTAATATTTGTTAGAGATATATTAGCTCATTAGCATAAGCTCAAGCCTAATTCTACTTTGTGTGCAAACCAAGTTTCCTACTTGTACTAGAAGTCTAATAATTTAGGGTTTTGTATACTATATATACACATGTTATGGTTCATTGTAACACAGGATTGGTTCTACACTCTAATATATTATTGATGTAGCCCTAAAGTTAGAAATACTGAATTGAATAGTATTGTATTTCTCACTGAAAGAATATACATGAGTGCCTTTATATAGTAGGCATATGAGTGCAGTACAAGTAAATATGAGTGTAGTACAAGTAAGAGTGCTACACAAGTAATAGTGCTATACAAGTAAACTAGTTGGGCCTAAAGCCCACAACACTATATATGTTAACAGCCCCCCTCAAACTCAAGGTGGATGTGAGACCAACTTGAGGTTGTCAACCAAAGTACGAAGGCGTCCCTTAGGATGTGACTTGGTGAAGATATCTGCAAGTTGATCTGTAGAAGAGACTGAGATTAGCTTGAAAGCACCAAGGACAAGATGATAACGGATAAAATGACAATCGATCTCGATGTGTTTTGTCCGTTCATGGAAGATATCATTGTGAGCAATATGAATGGCACTCTTGTTGTCACAATAAAGAGGAGTAGCCGAGGATGTCGACACACCTAAGTCTTTGAGAAGCCATCGTAGCCAAAGAAGCTCAGATGTGGTATCAGCAAGGGCACAATATTCTGCTTCAGTACTAGAACGGGCCACATGAGTTTGTTTCTTGTTTCGCCAAGAAATCAGAGAAGAACCAAGAAGAAAGCAATAACTAGTGATGGACCTGCGATTAGTGGGATCTCCTGCCCAATCAGCATAAAAAAATGCACGAAGAACAAGAGGAGACTGAGCAGAGTAGAAAAGACCATGGAAGAGAGTGCCCTTTAGGTACCGAAGAATGCGCAGAACAGCAGCATAGTGAGTCGATCGTGGAGTAGACAGATATTGGCTCACCTGGTGAACAACATAGGAAATGTCTGGACGAGTAACAGTGAGATAAACTAGGCTGCCAACTAAGCGTCTGTAAAGAGAGGGATTAGACAATGGTTTCCCCTCTGAGGGAGTCAGATGCGTATTAAGCTCGACTAGAGTGTCAACAGTCTTGCTATCAGTGAGTCCAGCTCTAGACAAGAGTTCAGAAGCATACTTGGCTTGAGTAATGTAAAGTCCATTTGTAGAATGAGTGATTTCAAGACCCAAGAAGTAGCTGAGATGTCTAAGATCTTTCATCTCAAACTGCTGACTGAGAAAATTCTTGAGTTCTTGAATGCCATTGAGGTCATCACCAGTTATGATCATATCATCCACATACAAGAGAAGTAAGATAGTGCCTTTGTCAGTGCGACGAAGAAATAAGGCAGAATCATAATGACTGGCCATGTAACCCAAACGAGAGATGGTAGAGCTGAATTTGGCAAATCAAGCACGTGGAGCTTGTTTAAGGCCATAAAGTGCACGTTGAAAGTGACAAACCTTATTTGATTCAACAAAGAGACCAGGAGGAGGTTGCATATAAACTTCTTCACTTTAATCCCCATTAAGGAATGCATTTTTGATATCCATTTGGAAAAGATCCCATTTACTGGTAGCAGCAACAGCTAAGAGGGCACGAACAGATGAGATACGAGCAACCGGAGCAAATGTCTCTTCATAATCAATCCCATACTCCTGTGTAAAACCTTTTGCAACAAGACGAGCTTTGTAGCGCTCAATGGACCCATCAGAGTGAGTCTTAATCTTGTAGATCCACTTACAACCAACCACAGATTTCCCAGGAGGGAGAGTGACCAAGTCCTAAGTATAGTTTTTAGACAATGCATCAAGTTCCTCTTTCATTGCAATCTGCCATAAAAGGTCAGTGGAAGCCTCACGATAGGTGTGAGGCTCATGCAGTGTAGCAAGGGCAATATAACAATGATAGTCAAGTAAATGTGCAGGAATGGACCTTACCCGAGTTGAGTGACGAGGTGGAATGTCTTGTGCATGATCTTCAGGTGGAGCAGGAGCAGGAGCAGGGGAACCAAGATCAGGGTTGGGTAGCTCGTCTTCGACCTATTCATCTTCCACCTGTTCATTAAAGGGGGAACTAGGAAAGGGATTAAGGATTTCTGGTAGTTGGACAGAAAAGTCAATAGGAGAATCAAGAGCAGCTACAAGAGGATCAAGAGCAGCTACAAGAGGATCAAGATCAGCTATAGGAGGGTCAGGAGCAGCTACAGAAGGAATTTGTGTCTCATTTAGAAATAGATCTAAGACAAAAGAGGAAGATAAAGAAGCACGGAAGTGAGAGAGCTCGACAAAAAGGCGATGTTCCCAAAAGACAATATTGTGGGAGATACGAAGACGATGAGAAATAGGATCAAAACACCGATACCCCTTTTGAGTTTCACCATAGCCAAGAAAACAACAAAGTCTTGACCTAGGCTCAAGTTTGTTATGCTCATGTGGCTGAAGAAGATCGAAACAAGCAGAGCCGAATGAGCGTAGGTGGTGATAGACTGGAGGTGATCCAAAAAGTCGCTCATATGGAGTTTGATTTTGGATGACAGGACTGGGAATGCGATTAATAGCATGAACAGCATGAAGAGCAGTTTCGCCCCAAAAAGGAGCAGGAACTTTGACAGAGAGAAGAAGAGCACGAACAGTGTCAAGAATATGACGAAGTTTTCATTCGGCTCTACCATTTTGCTGAGAGGTACCTGGACAAGTTAGTTGATGAATAGTGCCATAGGAATGCAAAACAGCTTGGAAAGCATATTGAGTGTACTCAAGAGCATTATCAGATTGAAAAATTTTGATACGTTTAGAAAATTGAGTTTCAACCATTTTTGCAAAATTAGAATACACTTGCAATAATTCAGAACGATGTTTCATATTAAAGATCCAGCTATAGCGAGAGTAATCATCAACAAAGACAACAAAATATCGAGATCCACCAATACTAGAGACAGAGGAAGGTCCCCAAACATTAGAATGAATAAGGTCAAAGATATCAGTGGATATAGATTCACTAGAATTGAAAGGCAAAGCTGGTTGTTTTCCTAATTGACATGAAACACAATCAAAATTTTCTGCAGACACTGAACCTAACAAACCTCTAGAAGCCAATTTTTGTATACAGGAAGAAGATGCGTGACCAAGTCGAGCATGCCAAAGAGCAAGAGAAGGAATAAAAGAAACTGCAGCAGCTGCAGCAATAGAAACAGGAGCAACAAGTGGAAGACAAAGGTTGTCCACGGGAAACATACGCCCAACTCTGGGACCGATCCCTAGCTCCTGTCCCGTCCTTGGATCCTGCACAATACACTCAGAATGATCAAATATAATTCGATAACCCAACTCAGCTAATTGTCCCACAGAAAACAAATTGTAAGAAAGGTCAAGAACATTAAAGACCCCAGAAACGGAGAGATTGGAGGTTGAAACGGAACCTATATTATGACCAGACATTGTGGAACCATTTGCTATGCGAATAGTAAGAGGGTATGGTGCAAGTTTAAGTTCAAAAAATAAGGACGAGTGAGGTGTCATATGATTGCAATAAGCAGAATCCATAAGCCAAGAGGAAGAAGACATACCGGATAAAGATGAGAGAGAAGAGGAATAAGATGCATTACCAACCATACGAATGACATTGGCGATGATGTTTTTAAGGTCATTTGTGGTCATGGTGAAAGTGCGACCTGAAGACTTAGACTGTGCAGAGACGGGAGCCATTGGTTGGACACTCTCAATGTTAGTAATAGTGGCAGTAGAAATTGAAGTAGCTGATTTATTGCGCTGAAAGCAAGTCTCAATATTATGGCCAAAACGTTTGCAAAAATTGCAAAAACGTTTGCTGGATTGTTGGCGACGATTGCTGCAAAAGGAAGAAGACCTGTCTTTATTCTTCATTTAGAAGTAAAATATGCAAAAATGGATTGCAAAAATGAAATCTACGCGAAAAACTGGGTAAGGAGCACTTGGACTGAAAAATATTTATTGGAGCAAGATGCACAACGGAGATAGTAAGTGCAGTGGTCTATGTGGTGCGGTACTCCTCAACGACGGCGGCTGCAGGTCCGGAACCCAAGGACAACGACTGGAAGACGTCGGAGGTTCTACGGCGAAAAACTGCGTCGGCTGCTGTGATGGCGGAAGCGATGTTGAGAATAGAGCACCACCAATAAAGACAAGACTGCTAAGAAAAGGTCAGAGTAGTGGCTCTGATACCATGTTAGAAATACTGAATTGAATAGTATTGTATTTATCACTGAAAGAATATACATAAGTGCCTTTATATAGTAGGCATATGAGTGCAGTACAAGTAAATGTGAGTGTAGTACAAGTAAGAATGCTACATAAGTAAGAGTGCTATACAAGTAAACTAGTTGGGCCTAAAACCCACAACACTATATATATTAACAGCTTACATTCCCATTTTCCACAAAGCAAATTTCCGCTACCAGTAGCTCAAATAATTAACAGTATTTTATTGTTATTATCATCAACTAGGTGACTTTTTTTGGAATTCATTTGTATTTTTTTTTTTTATATCTTTAACAGTAACCAAGTGTGTTGCATGATTTTTTTTTTGGCTACCATAAAAAGTTCGGGACTTTTTGGGTTTGACCCAGTAAAGCCAAAAGGTCGTATATACCTTATGCTTCCTTCCTCTTACTGCGTGTGGGGACCTATACAAATGGTAGCACTAAGAAAAAAGATGCATGCATCCTATAGCCACTTCATTTTGGCTTGGAAACTAGGACAAAACAAAAATAATACTCTTAAGTTCTAAATTTGACTAATTGAATATATTCATTTTATTTTTCAGGGTGCGGGGTTGTCAGTGATATTGCATCTAGCATTTCAGAGCATAGGAATTGTATATGGAGATATTGGTACTTCACCACTGTATGTGTATGCAAGCACTTTCTCTAATGGCATCAAGCATAACGATGACATATTGGGTGTTCTTTCTTTGATCTTTTACACCCTCACTTTGATCCCTCTCGTTAAGTACGTTTTCATCGTCTTACGGGCCAATGATAATGGTGAAGGTAGGTTCTTTGAACCCCAACACCCCCCCCCCCCCCCCCCGCGGCGCTCTTTTCTCTCTCTCTCTCTCTCCTATATAAGGACATGCCTTTATTATGGCATACTTACTTTAGTCATAGACCTTTTTTTTCTTCTTCTTTTTTTTTTTTTTAATAAAAAAAAACACTAATATTAATAACAAAACAAACACACAATTTTGAGAAAGGAAGGTCATCTCCTTCACTGTTCTGACTCGAGAACAAAAAGGATGGAACCAAGAACATAGGAATTGTTCCACTGAGTAAAGAGATAGAGGTCCAATGGACAATATTATAAGCAAATTTGGACGTACAGAACATGATGCAGACTTGACGTAGACACATGGCCAATTTTAGACCTGAGACAATGGAAAAAGAAAATAAGAAGTAAGGAACAGACAATTTTGTTCAGATACATATCTTCAATAATAATAAACATGTTATCACTCAACCACTATAAACTATATAGATTCTAAATAAATAAAAGGTTGTGTTGACGGTCACCGTTAACAGCATTATTTATTTATTTTTTCTGGCAAAAGTTTTTGTCAATATTCATCTTTATGTTAAATTTTTAATTTTTTAAGTACTATATTGTGTTCTTTTTTTACTTTTTTTTTAATAGTTTCTTTTGTCCTTTTTCACTTTAACAAATACCAAACCGGTGCTTGTTAACAAATCCCATAAATTAAACACTACAACTTATTTTTCCTACCCCTAAAGAAAGAACCTTTGGCTTAACTTTTTCACTATATCAATTTCCTTAATGTGTTATTTCATATTTACAGGAGGAACGTTTGCTTTATACTCTCTTATATGCCGATGTGCCAAGATTGGTTTGATCCCAAATCAGCAAGTTGAGGACCAGGAAGTGTCTAATTTTCAGCTTGAGTTGCCTAGTAGTCGTCAGAGAATAGCATCAATGGTTAAGGCTAAGCTGGAAAACAGCCAGTTTGCCAAGTTCTTCCTATTGTTTGCCACAATGCTTGGTACTTCCATGGTGATTGGGGATGGTGTCCTCACTCCATGTATGTCAGGTATGTTAATCTTCTATATATGTTACTCTAGAACTTTTTAAGTGGAACAAGTTTTCAATTCCTTCTAGCTAGTTAAGGAAAATACTTATTGAAGACATCGCTACGAGGTTTGAGAATACAGCAGATATGTTTTTGGGTAGCTTTGGACATAAGCCTAGCTATCAGACTTTCATATACTTTTCTCTTCTTAAAATTATGATGAAAAATAAAATAAAATTAAACAGGAAGAAGTCAAAAACGAAATATAAAAAAAGATAGTGAATTTGACATTTTTTTTTTGAAAAAGAAATTCAAATTATACTATTGACGGTGTTTTTATATTTCAATTGTGAAATCATGTAGAGAATAGAAATATTCAGTTTTTTTTTTTAAGTAGAGAGAGAATAGAAACTTAGCCGAAAAGAAATTATACAATAGAAGGGTCCTTATTTCTTGTTGTCACAATTTGCCGACGTGGCAAGTTGTGAGTGGTGGAGTAAAAATAGTGAGTTCATGTAGGTTCATAACTTCACCACACATAATTCGCTACATGAATAAGTTGTGACAAAAGTTGTGATCTAACATTACTCTGTTAGAAAAATGTTAGGATCACAACTTATGTCACAATTTATTTACATGACAAATTATGAGTGATGGAATAAAAATAGTGAATTTATGTAAGTCTACAATTTCATCACTCACAATTTGTTACATGAATAGGTTGCCCCAAAATTATGGCAAAAATTTTGTCCTAACATTCCATGGCCAAATTTCCTAGAAAAATGCTGGAAGTTCAAAAAGACAATAATTGTTGTTTCGTCTCTTTGTTTGACTTTTGACTTACAATTTATTGGCAGTTTTATCCGCTGTGGGAGGGATACGGAGAGTACATCTTTATCACAGAAGGTAACCCCATCTTTATCACATTATTGATTTCCCATAATAATTACAAGGGTCCCTTTGGGTTTAGGGTATTTGTTAATGGACAATTTAAAAAATGTTCTAATACTATTATGAAACATATTTTTTTTTTTAAAAAAAAAAAACTTCTCATAACTTTTTTTAAAAGTCAATACTCTTAAGACATCGGTTAACTTTTCTTAAAATATAAAATGTATTTTCACAAATTTTTCTTTACAATGAAGTGGGAGATGGAAATTTGAATCCAAATTCTTCTCAATAAGTGAGTCGGATATTGTTACTGAGCCTTGAGGCTCTTGGCTTCTCTTTGACAATTAACTAACTAATGAGTAAGTCATTTACAAATTGCAATAGTTTAATAAGTAATGAATAGGTGCAAATTAAATAAAATTGTACTCAGTTAAATTTTGTTTTTTGTTTTTTAGTCCTTAGTATCAAGTTATTCATTTCACACATATTTCTTATACAGATATGATTGTTTGGATATTAGTTGCTATCCTGATCCTCTTGTTCGTGGTTCAAAGACTTGGAAATGACAAAGTGGGCTATAGTTTTGCTCCAATAATATGTGTTTGGTTCGCATTCATCGGGGGTATTGGCGTCTTCAACTTCATCAAATTTGATCCGACAGTCATCAAAGCTATAAATCCACAATACATTGTTCAGTATTTCCAGAGGAATAAAAAAGAAGCTTGGGTTTCTCTTGGTGGCATTGTCCTTGTCATTACAGGTAAGGCTTTGATTCCCTATTCATATCGTGATCTTATCTGGATTGATCGGAAATTGTTAATGAGGCATAATTAAAACATCGATTGCAGGAACGGAAGCACTATTTGCTGATGTTGGCCACTTCATAGTTAGGTCCTTACAAATAAGTATGTGCTCAGTGACTTACCCAGCTCTCATATTTAGCATATGCTGGACAAGCTGCCTTTCTTTGCAAACACAATCATCTTGTCAAGGACACATTCTTCGAGTCCGTTCCAGGTAAGAAGTGTGTTTTTTTGTTAAATGTTTCTTTATGAATCGTTTCGTTAATGTATCTTTAATGTTTCTTGCTCTATATTTTTATAAAATATGTACATATATGTTACTTTTCTTTTTTTTTGAGAAATAAATTAACTGCTAAACACACACACACGTACACACACTTTAATTACACTCTGTTACCAAGCTCAAACACATATTTGAGTTGGCTACTTGTGATGATGCAGAACCTTTGTACTGGCCAATGTTTCTGGTGGCCATATTGGCATCGATAGTAGCTAGTCAAGCCATGATTTCGGGGACTTTCTCTATAGTCCAACAATCTCTCTCACTAGGGTGTTTCCCTCGAGTGAAAATTGTTCATACATCGGCTAAGCATGAAGGACAAGTTTACATACCAGAAGTCAATTATCTTCTTATGCTCGCTTGTGTAGGGGTGACTTTGGCTTTCAGGAGCACCGAAAAGATTTGCAATGCATATGGTAATCTACTAGTCTTTTTATCAGTTTGAATTTTCTATCTACTTGTTTGATGATTAAATTTGGCTATTTAGTAGTATATGGTAGCATAAAAACTAATAAATTCTTTCTTCTTCTTTTTTGTATGCAGGGATAGCAGTGGTATTAATTATGACTCTCACATCGGCTTTCCTAGTGCTAATCATGATCATGATTTGCAAATCTCACATACTCTTAGTTATCTCCAATGTTCTTGTTATTGGCAGTGTTGAGCTTCTCTATTTGACCTCAGTCTTCTACAAGTTTGATCAAGGAGGATATCTTCCACTAGCCTTTTCTGCAGTACTAATGACTATAATGTATATTTGGAATGATGTGCATAGAAGAAAGTACTTTTATGAGCTCGACAACAAAGTCTCCCTAGGAAAGCTCAAGGAGATAGCCTCTGACACAAATTTATGTCGAATACCTGGGTTAGCCATGTTCTATTCAGAGCTTGTTCAAGGCATCCCACCCCTTTTCAAACACTATGTGGAAAATGTGCCTGCACTACATTCAGTCCTTGTATTTGTCTCCATCAAGTCACTACCTATCAGCAAGATTCCAGTGGAAGAGCGTTTCCTATTTCGTCGGGTTGAGCCTATAGACCAAAATGTGTTTCGATGTGTTGTGAGGTATGGATACACAGATGTGCATTCTGAGCATGAGCCCTTTGAGAATATTAGTTGAAAGATTGAAAGAGTTTATTATAAATGATTTTTGGTTCACAAGAAGTAAACTAAGTAATGATGAAAATGATGAGGATGATTTGGATGTTGGGTTTGTTAATGGAGAGGATGAAAATAATGATGTCAAGCATGTTGATGAAGAGAAATTAGAAGAGGAGTTAGAGAGAGAAATTGAAGCTTTGGACCAAGCATTGCATGCCAGTATTGTTCACTTGATTGGTGAGAATGATGTGGTTGCAGGCAAAGGAGCTGGTATAGGAAAGAGATTTTTGATAAATCATGCTTTCCATTTCCTGAAGAAAAATTTGAGACAGACTGAAAATGTATTTGATATTCCTCAAAAGCGCATGCTAAAAGTGGGCATGACTTATGAGTTATGAGGTATTGAGCATGTAGTGAAGAAGGTGCAGGCGCATAAGCAAGTTAAGATTTCTATATCAGTATATATAGTACAGATTTATTCATACAAGAACTGGAATGCTGGCTATGAAGTTTCCACCTAGAAGATAGTGCAAGTCTTGTAAATAGTGAAGCCTTAATTGAATGTATGCAATGATAAGGGAAAAGCCCCTTTAATATCTATGTTGTAGTCTCGTATTATTTAGAAAAGTCCCTCTAATTCTGTTTTGGAATGCAACCCCAATTGTAGGCTCGGTTTATCTAAGAGATTGGATGAGTAACATACCTCTAAAATACAGAAGGAACAAAATGAAAAGTATAATTGACAAAACATGAGTCGTATCTTCAATCAATTTTTCATTTTTTTTATTGTGTATGGTAGTACATATGAACACTTGATAAAATTTATAGAAAATTATTCATATATATCAGTATGTAAGAAATGATTTTCTTAAAAAAAAGTACAGCAAAATTTCCTGCAGTGCATCACCTCTCTTCCGGACACAATATCTTGATGACCATAACTCCAAATAGAGTAAGGTCAGAGCTTATGGAAACTAGACATTCATATCTTTCTATGGATATCAAGGTTGAAAAAATCGGAGCTTGAAAAGGCCTCCAAAAAGTAGCACAAAAATCAGACCTGGCACTGGAAAAATGACAAAATAGCCAAAACTTGGAGGACAAGTAAGTGGCTATGTAATGGTGTTTCAGGACACCATCACATAGCCACCTATAATACCAGGTGGCTATATCATGGTGTCCTAGAACACCACCACATAGCCTCCTACTTTTCACTATAAATGCCCCCTCCCATTTTGTAAAAAATGGGGGAAAATATGAGAAAAATAATCTAGAAATACTAGAAAAATCCTTTGAAAATTCTGAAAAATTCTCTCTTTTCTTTAGGAAACCCCTCCCAAAATATTCAGCCCCCCTTTTCCTTCATAGAAAAAAAAAAAAAAAACTTTTTGGGTAAGTGGGTAAGTTGTAAGGGAATGGGTTAGCTTCCATATAGCTATCCTCATTCCCCATTTCTCTTTTCTTTGCAGTATCATACATTATATATATATATATATATATATATATATATATATATATATATATACAAGGCTATCTGACTGGTTCCCTGTGTCATAAGGGTTCCATGGGTCTTGATATTGAGTGTGAGAGCTTTGATAACTGTGCTGTCATGGAGAAAGATGCTAAAATCTGGGAAACAGTTAAAATGGATGGGTCCGTTACTAAGACTGGTTTCTATGGTTCCTAGGAGGCTGTCATCGAATCTGATGTGACGAGCGTCTCTAAGGGCCATGAGGATTGAGCTGTTCAAACCTCTTCTGGTGAGTGGTTTCACTCCAACTTGGACTAATCCTATGTGTAGGAAGTTATGTCCTTTGTCTTTATGCTTCTGGATAGCTGAAGGGGATAACAAGTAGCACGTTTCGTACTCCTTGTTGATTCCATAGACTTGTTCTATGGTCTTGACATGGTAGTCTGTTTTGAAAGCTGTTTTCAAAGACCATGAAGACTTATAGAATTGGCTGGTAGAAACCTTTGGGATATTCCAATCTCCTATGTCTAGATCTAAATCAGATAGCTCATAAGTCTCCGAATTAATTGCTCCTACGTCTGCTGGGATATCTGGTATAGATGTGGGTTGGGAACATCTACTGCTGGTGGAAGAGTAACTTCTAAACAACCTATTCATGATTCTGGGGTTACAAGTTTAAATCAACGATCATAACCTAGTCACCTTTATCCTCAAACTTCTGGATCTAACCTTTAGATCTGAAGCAAAAGTACAACTATGGGATAGACACCTGATCTGTGAACTCCTACCTACCAGACTCTCCTCCAATAATGGGGACCACCCTTACACGCCTTCTCTCGGCTTCACACGGGCTGACCAAACCAAACTTAGGAAGATTTTCGGTTGTCTTAGGGCTTCGAGATCCACACAGATTTCGGTAACAAATCTCACAGGTATAAATCTGCAACAAACTTTAGGGCTAAACACAAAAATAGGAAGAATATGGATAACAGGGAAGCAAAGGTTAATCTGAACAAATAATCACAGAATAACAAATCGAGTGGTTAGAAGGAGGCTCAGCCTACCATTTGCAGATGTAATAGAAAATAATGAAGTAATAGCAGACGAAGAAATAAATAAAAGGAAACGGAAGAGTTATCAAGAAATAGATGTAAAACAAAATATGGGGTATGGGAGATATATCCATGAAAATAATTCAAAATAATTATAATGCCAAAATAATCTGGATAACTATGGCGGCAGTGCCGACCAACTTGATTATATGATAAACAGTAACTTACAATCCGACCTGGCCAAACTTGGCTCTGATACCCTTACTCCCGTAATGTCCCCTTTTTCATATACTTCGAAAGGTATTTTCGCCAGCACAAGCAGTTTTGTGTCCTCACCAGAACCTGGACCATAGAAGGACCCAATGCAACCAAGGAAGTTGTAAGGTCTAGTCATCCACCCCTAGAAGCCATAACCTTCAACCATCGTAGGTCTGAGATAATAGCCTCTCCCTTCAAAGCCACCATAGATAGACATCAGCCTGTTGACAAGGTTATTGAGCAAAACAACTATACCAACCAGTGTCTAAATGTCATAGGAAAACAGCTTGATAGGATAGAAGATAGGATTGAAAACAAAGTTATCCTCCAGCCAGGAAGCTCTAGTAAACCGATCCAAACCCTTGAAAAGCCTTTAGTCAAGTTACCCACAACCAAACACACCAGCCTTAGTTATCCTAAGGATAAAACAGCCTTAGAAATTGTCACCCAAAAGCTTGATGAACTAGTTAAAAAGGAACCTTCATCAGTTAATGTTGTAGACATCCAATCAACCTCTAGCAGTTCTAGTCAAGCCTCGGACCAGGAGTTTGAACAATTAGAAAACCAGTTTCAGGATTTAGAAGTTAAACGGCTTTACCATCCCGATCCAACCAGCTCAACCAAGGATTGGTACCCCAGACCATCACCCCCTGACCTCCGGTATGAGGAAAGGAATGTTAGTGGCCAATTCTCAGTATCATCCGGTAGACTCTATGAATGGAACATAGATGGTTTATCAGAACAGGAAATCCTAATCAAAATCCAGCATATGACTATGGTAGCCAACAACTACCTGGACGAAGGCCGTCCCCATAAAGAAGTCATTGAGATGATGGCATTAGGATTTACAGGCAAACTCCAGCAATGGTGGAACAATTGCCTTACTGAAATGTCTAAAGAAGACATCAAGTACGCCATCCAGAAAGATGAGGAAGGAAACCCCATCATCAATGAAATAGAACAAGGAATTCCTGATGGTGTCAATACCCTGATTTATACAATCATGAAACACTTCATAGGAAAACCCAGCAATATCACAGCTAGGATTTATGAGCAGCTGAGTAACCTTAGGTGTAAAACCCTAGGAGATTACAAGTGGTATGAAGACGTCTTTACCACTAGGGTCATGCACAGAAGAGATTGTAATTCTCCATTTTGGAAGGAGAAATTTATTAATGGTTTACCAACCCTCTTCAGTCAGAAGGTTAAAGAAACCCTTTGCAGCCCCTTAGGTGTCATAGATTATGATAACCTAACCTATGGAGACATCTCTAGCACTATTAGAAGTGAAGGAATGAAGATGTGCAGAGATCTCAAAATCCAAAGCCATATCAACAAGAACAAAGCCAAGTACGAAATAGGGCATTTCTGTACACAATATGGCTTACCCTCAGTCAAAACCTCCAAGAGGAAATCCAAGCACAAAGGAAAGGAATCCTTTGAGAAATCCTATAGGAAGAAAGCAACCAAGTATTATAGGAAACAGAAGTACAAAACTGATGATTTCTATAAGAAAGGAAAATCCAAGGAACCCATTCCACAAGCATCAGGCAGATGCTACAACTGTGGAAAGAATAGTCATTTCAAGAATGAGTGTAGAGCTAAAGCCAAATCCCTTATCAATGCCCTCATTAATGACCAACCTAGAAAAAATGAGATCTTCAAGGTACTAGAACTTGACCGCTCTGACAGCGAGTCTTTTAGCAGTGCTAGTGACAGTGAGCTTAGACAAATATACAGGTCATCCTCCGATTCCTCTAGTACCAGTACCTCTAGTGGCCCAGATGAACCCACGCCATGCAAAGATGGTTGTTGCAGAAACAAAACCATCAATGTGTTGAACAGACAAGAAGAACTTCTTTTAGACCTCATAGAGGTTATAAAAGACCCTATTATCAAAGCCCAGAAGCTTACCCTTTTCCATCAGACCTTAGTTAGGGAAACCAGCAAGCCTGCCCTTAAAATCCAGCAACCTAAGGTAGACTTAGAGCAAATTTACAATAGGTTTACCCAGTCCAAGAAGGAAGTTACTGTCAACGACCTTCAGAAAGAAATTAAGGAAACCAAATCAGAAGTCAAAATCCTAAAGCAAGATTTAACCATTCTTAGGGTCGATTATGATCTCCTTAATCGTAGAATCCAACTTTTGGAAAATACTTCTCATCAAACCAATAAGGAAAGTCCTTCAGATGAAGAAGTTGATCAAACAGTTAACCCTACAGCTGATTTTATCCAGGAACCTAGCAAAGAGTTATTTGTAGACACCATCAGCAGGATTAACTTCCATAAATGGCATTCCAAAGTCAGGATTGTCATCAGCAAAGATTTTGAATTTGAGGTCATAGCCTTAATAGATTCAGGTGCTGATCTTAATTGTATTCAAGAAGGAATCATTCCCTCCAAATACTTCAAAAAGTCTATGGAGAGATTAACATCCGCAAGTGGCGGGAGAATGCAAATTGATTTCAGTATCCCACAAGCTGAGGTTTGCCAAGGCGGCATATCCTTTATGACAAAATTTGTCCTTGTCAAGAACATGACAGATAGAGTCATCCTAGGAAACCCTTTCTTGTGTTTATTATATCCTTTCATCACAGATACTGAAGGAATCACAGCCCATCCTTTTGATCAGCCTGTCAAATTTGAATTTATAAGAAGCCCAGAACCTTGGGAGGTTTGCTCCCTCCAGAAAGCCTCTATATCAAAAACTCTCAGCGCTATCACCATCCTTCCATCCCAAGCCCAGTAACTTGATCCAACCAAAACAATTGATCATCCTTTTGACTCCAATCCATTGTCATCATGCATTCATCATAAAAATATTGGCATCTCTGCATCCATCAATTTTAAAAGCAAATGGGTTTTTAGCAATTATTTGAAAATCTCAAATGTTCCAAACCGTTCTTCGCAGGATAAAGAGAAAACAATATTTAATACCACTAGTAAGTGGGAGATGACTTCTTCAGCTGAGAAGAAGGGCAAGGGGAAAGCACCCGCAAGGGACTATCCTCAAGATAAAAGACTACCAGCGGGACAGTCTTTTGTAAAGCATGAAGGCGCATCCTCTACAAGCCATAGAGGAGCAACATCCCTTCAGGAATTTGTCCCTCCAACGGTGACATATTCCAATGGTGATATGGCTATTGTTTTACAGGAAGTTTTATCCAGGGCTTTGCAGTTCAATAATGGAACATACACAGACCTACCCTACTCCATTAAATGCCTCCTTGATAACCTTCACTTTGCCTACACCAGAAATAATCAAGATCTATTCCTCAAAACCCTCAGAGCACTAGAAATCCATCTAGTAAATCTTGAAGCCAGAAATGAAATCTTAACTAGTCAACTCTCTGGCAAAGAGGATGTCCATTCAATGGACAAAATGACTATCATGGGCACTGACTATGCTAAGCTCAGTCTTAAGACTAGAGCGACTCTTAGAAGTGCCGTTGCCAACTTGCCATCAGATTTACAAACTCGTATTCTGAGAAGAAAGGCCATGAAAGAAAGTCAGGATCTTTGGTATGAACATTTCAAAATGCTAGTAACAACTACTATTCCTAATCCAAATGATTCGGATGATATGGACAACATCCTAGTACAAGCTGCATGGGAAGAATACTTCGGAAGCAGCTCTAGGGTATATGAAAATAAGCATCCCTTCCCAGGACTTTTGGTCAACTATGAAGACGGGTCAGATGAAGAAGAAAGAGATCCGGATTGGCTCTCCCAGATGTTTGAATCCGGTTTTATCAGGCTCATCAAACTTACAAGTCCTGACCAAATTAGCCAGCTTCCTGAGATCATCCAAAATGCCGTTAGGCAAATCAACAGCCCCTTTGTTTCTATCAGATGTTGGAGTACTTTACCAGAATGGGAACAAAACAATTGGATGGAAGTTCATCCCTCAAAGCACCTTGTCCTCATTAATGGTTTCTCTTATCAGGGCCCATGGTATGAAGGAGACACATATATTTCATACAAATACCCTAATGCTCTAGCAGAACGCTGGAGGAATTACTTCAACAACCAAATCATTGATATCAGCCAAGAGCTTTGGAAGGACTACCATTTTATAGGCTCCACAGACAGGATCTATGTTTTTGGGCGAAGACCGTATGACTCCGCCATTAGAAATCTGAAAAAACTTGGTCCTGATAGTCCCAGAGAATTTCTTACAGGGAAAAAGCCTGTCCATGAACCACTTCTCTACTGTGGACTCTGCAACACCTATGCCAGATATCACGAGCACGATTGTGATAACGATTCCCCATGGGATCCTTATGATGGATATCCGTCAGATGCTCCTGATACTGACTAAAACATCCTGACACAGCAACTCAGGATAAAGATCACAATCCGGTTACTATTCAAAATCAGCACCAGCCACTGATATGAACAGTACCCGGATCATGAACAGTACCCGCACCCAGCAGATTCCCCGACAGATTACTATTTCAACAGTGTTCGAATCCAGAAAAGTAAGGGGACAAAGCACTGTAGCATGAACAGTGAAAGTTTTACTGTTCACAGACACAATCATTCCGAGATACTATTGCTTTCGGTGGAAACAGCTTTCACCTCAGTAAAAGCAATTTACCCTCCGGATTTTCAGCAATCATCCAGCAGCATCCAAGGCCTCCTCCAGCCTATATAAGGAAGCCATTTCTCCATTCTGAAGCAGGTCCAATTTTGTGAGAAAACAAGATCCAGTCTTGAGAGCAACTCCAAAATTCCCTCCTCTTCCAGCCAAGAGTTTATTTTTCAGTTGTAATCCAGTGACTCAGTCATTGTATCAAATAGCCTCAGTCGGCTTTCATTTGTATTTTATCTTTTATCTTCCGCACACACACACACACACACACACACATATATATATATATATATATATATATATATATATAAAAGTGCTCTTTTTATTCATTGTATCTTTATATTCTTGTTTCAAATTCCTAGTTTCCTAGTTCTATATTTATGTTGTTGTTTATATATATCTCTTTATTTCCTTGTTCATATTTATTATTAGTGTATATATTGTTATATTGTTGTTGTGGGTTTCCCAGATGAGTAATATACCTTTACCTAGACATTATATGAGAAGTACTCTTAGGGAGAAGAAATCTCACCACTTCTAAGCATCTAGGAACAATATTTATTGTTCCATTTATTTTGTTGTTCATCTATTTACATTGTTCATCTATACTTGTTTATTTATCCCTTGTTTAATATTTTGTTCATCCCCATCCCCTTTATCCCTTTTATGTTTTTTTCATCCTCATCCCCTTTGTTTATTGCACTTTTTATTATTCTCTTTATTGTTATATATATATTTTGCTCTCTTCTCTCTTTTATCACCCTAAAAATATTTTCTACCCATTTTTTCTAAATGGGTTCTAAACCGTGTTTTAAGTACAATATGGGTATGTTGCCTTAGAAAATGGTGATCATGGCTTGAACTCCCATTTCTTCTTTTGGCAAGGACCCATAAGGCTTGGGCAAGATTAGAACTTATTTAGGAGAAATCCCTAAAAGAAAATCAAAATTTTCAAATGAACCTTTAATTCCAAGTTATAGACTTTCCCTGTCATTTAAATTCCAAGTAATTAATTGTTTTATGTCTTGTATTTACATTCCCTTTTATGCACTTTACTTTCTTGCCTTCTACTTTCTAGCACTTATTTATCTTTGTTGCTCCTTATTCTCTCTCATAAACATTGCTACCATAAATTAATAGCTTGGATAAACAAATCTCTAAAGCACGCTTTTCAAAAAGAAATGTATTTTTCAATAACTTTACTCCTTTTTAATTTTTTTTAAATAATATTTTTTTTCTTAAAAACCCTAACGCTTTTCAAATTAAACTTTTCCTTTCCTTTTTTTTAATAATTTTCTACCTCAAAAACCTAGAAAAAAAAATAGAATCTTTCATCTTTCAAAAAATAAAATGGTTTTCTTTTACTATGTACGTTAGAAATTTTTTTTTTTAAATAATAAAAAAGAAATTCTTTGAATGAGCAAAGTTTCTAAAAGGGAATAATCTTTTACACAATTTTTTCTTAAAAAACCATGGGATTTTTGAAACACAAACCTTTTTGAAAATAAAATCTGTGAACACTTTCTTTGAAACTATTCTTTTTTCAAATCCTTTCAAAATAGTTTCAAAAACAAAACTCCTTTCTTTAAAATATTATCATTAAAATAAAAATCAAGGGATTTTTTAAAAGTTAAACCCTCTTTCTTTAAAAACTCATGAAATTTTTCTATCAACTTTTTTTTTTCAAGACTCCCTTCCTCTTTGTTTTCTCAAAATTAGTGTTGTTTGCAAAATGGTCATCTATTGAGCTAGTTGTCGAGCCACGGGCTTCAGTGTCTTTTAAACCTCGATAGATACTAGCTGTCGAGCTAGTTGTGGAGCTTTAAAATTCAGCACTTCATTACTTGATTCTTGGACAGACTTGCATGGCTTCAATACTTGAACTTGAACTCTTGTTCCTTGAAGTATTAAACACATCCTAGATTTACCCAATTACAAGTAAAGTACGTTTTGTCAAAGGATTAGCCAATACATAAAATGTTGACATATGTTCCTAACATCCAATCACATATGTCCTAACAATCTTCCCCTTTGACAATCCATGACAAAATCACAACAAACAAATGAACATATGAGAGAAGGCATAAATCACTCAACTTATACTCACTTGTTGAGTATAATAAAATCTATCCTAACACAAACTTTTGAAAAACTTTACAAAAAGAGAGTTCATGGTAAGGAAGACTTTGACAACATGTATTTTTGAAACATTTAAACAAAACTCATCAAGGCATCTTTGTGTAAAACAGAAATAAAATATTGCATACAATAAATAAGAAACATGTGTATAAAGAGAGAAAAGAAACAACACATGTAGAGATAGGTGAAAGAACATACATCAAAATATATAAACCAAATATGAGTACAATGTATGTCAAAATGGCCACAAGACCCATGTACAATATTAATGTATCTAAACTAGAAAGAAGAAAAAGATACATCAAAATCCTTACTACATCCCTCATGAACACTCAAGAACACTCCCTTTATCTCCTAACTAACTCTCCCCCTATGAGTATGACTACTCTCATATGAAAACTATTCTCCCTTTTTGTCATGGGTGACAAAGGGGTAAGTACATCAAGCAAACATCTCATAATCACTGGGCGAGCCAGCATCCTCATCCTCATCATTGCTAGAGCCATTGTCACTCTCATCCTCGGACCCTGGTGGAGATGGAGAAGAAGCAACCGTGAAACCACCCATCACAGCTTGTCGTTGTGCAATACGATCCACAAGGGTGTTCACCTAACACAACTCATCACTAAGTGTATCTAGGCGAGCATCCATGCACACAAGCTGTGCCATGATGGCCTCAAGAGTCACTCCACCCACTAAAGACGAGGGAGTAGAGGTGGATGGAGCGGTAGAAGCTGGAGGAGCATCCGTCTCGGTTTGAGTCCGCCTCGAGAGAAGCTGTGCAAAACTCTGCTTAACGGTAGTGGCATCAATGGAACACATGTAAGAGAAGTGGGGAGACTCAGGATAGGAGACAGAGAAATGACGAATGAGTCATGTGATAGCTGAAGGGAAAATGAGTTTATCACAGGTTGCCATATCCTTATAGACATCTATAAGGGATAGTATGAAGTGAGAGGGGAAATCTATGGTAAGGCCCTCAATGAGGGAAAGCAAAAGGCGAGCACGAGGCTTTGTGATAGTGTTACAGTGAGAAAGAGGATGGAGAACAAAGGTCATAACCATGTTAAGAAACCTCGGACCTTTAGAAAAGGTTGTGCAACGAGTGAACTAATGATCACCCCAAAAAGAAGGTGTCTCACAGAAACAAGACGAGAGTTCGTCTTTGGGCACAGTCTTCAGACGCTCACAACCAGGATAGTCAGGAAACTCTACCGTAGAAACTTATAGTACCTCAGATACAATACCTGGAGTAACTACCATGCGTATACCTCGAACGCGAGTGACAAACTAGGGTATAGAGGTGTCAAATCCGTGCATATTGGAGTAGAACTCATGTATGATCATGGAAGGACATGTGACAGGAATGCCACAAAGAGACTCCCAACCCCTACTGTGAATGACAGTGGGTAGGTTAGTGCCAAAAAATAGGACAAAATGACTTGGTGTTCCAAATGAATACCTCGTCGTGAAAAGTTCTCAAAAAAGTCCTATTTGGCCTTCTCATCATGGAACTGTACGTGAAAAGGAGTAGGGTCAGAAGGAGAAGAAGATGAAGATACCTCAGAACGAAGAGGTTTCCGAGACAAAATAGATTTACGCTTGTGAGAGAGAGAGAGAGAGAGAGAGAGAGAGAGAGAGAGAGAGAGAGAGAGAGAGAGAGAGAAACAATCAGAAGAGTACCAAGCAACACATATATCAAAATATATAGAGTCGAAGGTATGTATGCATGAGAATGCATGAACATGTGACATGCATAAAATATATACATCATGGGCTCAGCCCAATCCAAACCTACCAGCACACAGCATAGCAGCAAAGTAAACACACATCTAAATGCATGAAACATTGTTATAATGCGAGTGTGATGCAATGCATGAGGTTTTAAACTTATTTAAGCAACACCCATCCCAAAAATTGCACAAAACCATCATCAATCTTGAAAAACCCCAAAAGTTTTCAAACAACTCAAAACCTAGATCTAAATGCATGAAATGCATGAAGAATGAGAGATAGAGAGATCATACCAAGTGATTAGGGGCAAGAATAGGATGAAAATCACGTGGCGTGAAGGTTTAGAGAGAGAAAAGTGAGCTTGGGAGGTGAAAACCTTGAAGTCTGTTAAGACAGATCAAGGGAGTGAAATCTGAAATCGTGATAGCTCTTTATATAGAATCCTCATAAAGCTCGATCGATTGAGAGCAATCGAGCTTTAAAGAGGTGGTTTTTAGCTCTTGAACTAGCTATTGAGGATCAAACGAGAGGTTCGTCAACAAAGAAGCTCGATGGATCGAGGTAGCTATCAAGTAGCTATTGAGGAGACAGAAAGTTTCTCGATTGATCGAGATAGCTGTCAAGAGCTATCGAGATTGCGATAAAGAAAAGCTAAAGAGTCTCAATAGATAGCCTGTTTGTCGAGAGCTATCGAGAAGCTATCAAGATTGCTTAAAAACAGTTTTTCAAAGAAGAGAAAAACAAAGATATGAATGCAATCAAGCATACTACTCAAACAAAGATCCAAACAGCATTTTAAGTTCTCAAAATCATCTCTCAATGAAGAAAAATGTCATGCATTTAGATCCAAAATACAAACACACACACACACACTAAACAAGTCTAACCAATTTTATTTTTCAAAAATAAGTTAAGACAGTTTAGTAAGCATACATTAGCGCATGTAAACCTTGTGATGGTCAAATCACATTGTATCTGCACATATATCAAAAGTAGAAAAGAATATTGCGTGTTGTGTGTGAAAACATCACAAGATTACATAAGTGTCTCTATGTTATGACGATTTGAGATATGAATAAATCAATTTAATTCACACAAGATCATAACTGTTTGATAAGAACTATCACCTTCGAGGTACATCCTATAACTCTCACATCTCCTAGAATACACGCTTAAAATCATATATAAAACATTTTGATCTTTTTGCTTTTATTTTTTCTTTGCATATTTTTCATTTATTAAGCATATCATGCATGGACATACAAGAGAGAGAAAATAAATACCCAATTATGTTAAACTTTTTGACATTACACTTTTGCTATGCCGAAGCATACAGATGTCCTTTCATGATTGGCAGGCAACAGTTGTGAGATGGTTATTTATGCCTTTCTCTTAGGATGTTTTAGTCCTTCTTGTCAAAAAGAGTGATACGAGTGTGAAGAACTTGATTGCCTACGGTCCTTGTTGAAGCCCTTCGCATTGGCATTCTTCATGAACTACCAAGTGATGTAGGACTTCATTTTAGAATCTTCATCATTGGAAGACTCATCAGTGTCACTGCTCTTGGCCTTCAGCACCATGCTCTTGCTCTTTCCTGACTTCCCAAGCCTAGATAAACCCAACTCATAGGTCTGCAGATTTTCAACAAGCTCTGTCAAATTAATTTTATTAATATCCTTTGATTCCTCAATAGCCATGATCTTGGCATGAAATCTCTCGGGCAGAGATCTGAGCACTTTTCTCACAATCTTGGGTTCTGAAATGATTTTCCTAAGATTAAATGCTGAGTTCACTATGTCTTTGAGCCTAGCATAGAAGTCATCAAATAACTTATCCTTCTCCATCTTAATTTATTCGAAGCTAGTAGTGAGCCTCTGAAGCTTCAAATCTTTGACAGCATTGGTTCCTTCATAGGTTGTCTGGAGAATGGTCCACGCCTCCTTTGCAGTTTCAATGGATGGGATCTTCTTGAACTCCTCGTCTGTGACTGCACTGAATAAGGCATTCAATACTTTGCTGTTGAAGTTAGCCACCTTGATCTTTGCATCATCTCAATCGACTAGCGCTTCCTTCGACTTGGTAACCTATCTCTACAGCTTGCCACACGTTCTCATCTAAGGACTACAAGAAAGCTCTCATGTGTACTTTCTAGTATGCATAGTTAGTTCTATCAAATAAATGAGGTACAATAAATGACTGTCCTCTATCCATGATAAACAGGGGGTAATGGATCTCACAACAAAGATTAAACCCTAATCAGAGTGTACCTGCTTTGATACCACTTAATAGGCCAAAAATATATTGACTTCTTGTGATGAATCAACCAATTAATTAGCCAAGTAAATCAATTAGGTTCGATTACATGCAATGAGCGTAGCAGCACAAATAAATCACCAAATAACTAAATGCAGTGAAAAGTAAATTTGACACAGTGATTTGTTTACGAATGGGGAATACCTACACGGCAAAAATCTCACCGGGTGATTTTAAGGTCACCACTCTTGAGAATCCATTATTATCGAAACAAGCGGTTACAAGTAAAGGAATCCCATTACGTTATACCAACCTACAGTTGAACCCTTACCCCAATACCCAATTGGACTTGTTCTATAGTGACAATCTCTCCTTGTATTGCACGGCTCCCAGTACATGATTAACCAAAAGATGCGCGAATCTCATTACAAGACTTGATCACCAACTTGAGAAGGATGTTGGCTGCAAAGTTCTTCTGTTCTTCAACACATGAAGATCATGAAATTGCTTGGTCACAAAACCCTACAATATACAAATACAGCAGCTTCTCAAGAACTAGGGCAAACTAGGCTTCCGGTTACACTTAAGGAATTATGTTCTTGTGCAATTATACTCTTGGTTGTGCAACCTGATACGTTTTTTAAAATAATCCTTATATATGTTTAGGGTTGTGAGAAAAGAAATCTCAAACACATACTCATGGATTAGATGAAAAACAGTTAAGAAAAATTGAGTTTCATAAACCTCGATAAATAGCCATCTATCGAGCTAGCTGTCGAGCCATGGGGTTCAGCAGCTTTTAAACCTCGATATATACTAGCTGTCGAGTTTTAAAATTCAACATTCCATTACTTGATTCTTGGACAGACTTGCATGGCTTCAATACTTAGATTTGAACTCTTGTTCCTTGAAGTATTAAATACATCCTAGATCTATCTAATTATAAGTAAAGTGTGTTTTGGCTAGTCAAAGGATTAGCCAATACATAAAATGTTGACATATATTCTTAACAGCTAATCATATGTGTCCTAACAAATCCTTAAAATTAAATGTTTTATAGAGTTAAATTCATCTTTCACCATCTTCTATAGTGAAATTCTTAAAATTTTCGTTTTCAATATAAGTTACTAAATTGTCTACCATTGCAAGTAAAAAAAAAATTTTCTGATCCAAAACTTTAAGAAATATGAAAACACATTTTACAACAAAAAATAAATTTGAGAAACAATACATTCTTTATAAATACTGTGACCAATTGTACAATTTTTCTTAAGAAAATTATTAGGCTAACTCAAATATTTAGGGGCCAAGTCCTATTTTTGAGGATTAATTTTTAAAATATTAAATATTTCTATATATTACTGATGATGCCAAGAAAATCAGTAGGTTGGATGCTTCGGACTTGAAAGGACTACTGGTTCTTTCTACGGCCTGAAAAAGAAAGAAAAGCGTATCAAAGGCGACCGGGGCTGCCGGCCAAAAATCCTCCGATGGTAAAGTTAGTTTTCCCTCTAAGTAATCTGAGTTCCAACTTTTTGAGTAAAAACTGAACATACCTTTGCCTTGTCTGAATCAGTCTTTATATAGTGCCTTCATAGACGGTTATCGAAATGGGAAACTCTCCTGGATTCGAGGCTCAAACGTAACTGCCATAACCGTCCAGGAGTTACATTTCTATTTCACAACGGATACATGACCGTTATGCGTGGGATAAGGGATTGTCACATTATATTCGGAGATTCTCCCAAGTGTGGTACCCTCGTCCTGAATTTCCTTCGTCGAGTGCACCTGCTGATTCCAAGTGTAAAATCCTAGTCCATGGATCTTCATGTGGACGAGTCCTCTCAGGGTAAGCTGTGCGCACCCCACGGACGAGGGATGTAGCTTCGCTATCACCCTCTGGACGTCCTTGTTCGTTACCCTCGTCCTGAGGATAACTTCTGGACGGCTGCCGAGGTGATGACCGTCCACGGACGGTTTGGGTGGTTTGAGTGTTTTCATCCCACATCAATTACAAAAAAATTTTCAAAAATTTTGGCCCCCACCCTAGCATGTAGCTCCGCCCCTGGTTTTAAGGCTATTATAAAAGAAAGATACTCCTAATAAGAATTAGATTCTCAGAATCCCGAAGAATGGCCTCAATAAAAAATGTGCAATAATTGCTGGATCATAAAACTTAATATAAAATATCCAATTATTTCTCTTTGTCAAGTCAATAGGAAATATCTTATCTCATGTTTGGTATGGTTTCGTCTCGTGGGATAATGCAATAAAATAGTACAATTAGGAATATAAACTAGCCAAAGGTCTTGTAGCTGAATTGACACCTCCTATGCACAAAGTGTTTAAGGGACTAAGAGAGAAAGAGTTCGAGTTGCGAGATTAGCAGTATGTTGTAATTGTCTCTTAAAAAAAAAGGGAATATAAACTAATCATTTACGAAAATTGGAACTAATCAAATATGTAAAGTACTAAAATGGCTTGGGCCGTGGCTGGCAAGGTATCTAAGTTTCAATCTCTTTTTGTTGTTGTATATTTTATTTATAATCTTAAACAAATACATAGTTATTGAGCTGATGCCAACTATATAGTGCTGCTTGACAGAATATTCTTGTGAGGGAAGTTTATTATTGCTATAGGTTACGTGTGAAGTGTTTAAGGAAAATGGGGAGAGAGATACATTTGCCGAACTAAGCAATATTGTAAGTACACAATATTTTATAATATTTTCACAAATGCTTGATGTGACATATTAATTCTTTTCAGTTTTTATTAGAGTCCACTAATAATATTTTTTTATTATTAATAATCATTTACCATATTAACGATTTATAAAATAGTTTTTATTTTAACATTTTTTAAATGGAAACTAATTCCTATATAATAAAAAACCACTACAATTCCACTTCGTGAGGGAGGAGAGAGAAAATATGAAAATCACAATTCAGCCGAATTACAAACTTTGAGTTCTTCATAGTTCATCCCCACTACTCTTATATCTTTTTCAACTTCCGTACACTATTCTTCCCACATCAACAACAAAGCATAGCACCACTATCTACTTACCCATCACCACTAGCTCGCCCACTATTGCCCATCGCCCATCTATCATTAGCCATTGTTGCCACCAAACATTGGCCCGCCTCCACAGTCCACTTTGCTATCAACAACCACCACTCTTTGGCCATCACAGGCAATTGATCACCGATTGTTAATTGCCACCGGCCACTATCAATGCTTTGCTCCCCTAATCCATCATTATTGGGAATTTTAACGCAACTAAATAGAATTTTTTTTTTTATAACCATACAACTTGAAATAAATCAATTTTCAATAAAAGTATTTTCCGTAAGAAAACATTTTTTGCCAAAACAACCAAAACATTTTGTAGTTGAACTGCATTTGTCTTTTATATATATATATATATATATATATATATATATATATATATATATATATATATATATATATATATAGCACTTAGTTGGTTGGGGGTGCATGGTTCAAAATTTATATTGAATTAAGAACTCATTCAAAATTGATCATGCATGCGATTAAATTTGGTTTAATTTTGGGACAAAGTTTAGCTACAAAATTGGTTGTAGTCTAAAGCTAAAACCTTACTTAATATCTTTTTATTAAAGGTGAATTTTGACAAATCCACCATTAGATTACATCTTTTTCTTATATCCTTCATGTTTGCCAAATTTCTAGAATATTAAAAATCAATAGCTATGTTATCAATAAATTGTTTAAATTGCAAGTTTTTGTGAGTTTAAAATTATGCATAAAATATAAGTTTTTAGATCATATAGTAAATAATATCCGTTTGACATATATATTAAGAGCGTAAAGAACATGCAATCTAACGGTTAGATTTTTAAAATATATAGTAATGTTTATTTTATTGTGTAAAGTTATATTCTACAACAAAGTTGATTTTTTTCGGGGGTCAAAACCCTTGAAAAAAGTATTAAAAGCCCTCAAAAGATATTATTTTGAGGGTTTAACTGACCTTTCATGACCTTTGAAAGAAACTCCCTCAAAACGGAAATTTCTAAGGCCTTCGTAACCCTTAAAATTGAAATTTCAACAACCTATATGACCCTCGAAACAAATTTTTTATCTTTATTAAGGATTGACAACCTTTGAAAAATTTGAAAGGGATAAAAGAACAATAACCCTTTTTTGAGGGTCTCCCAATCCTCAAAATAAGGTTTTTCTGTTAAAAAATATAAATAAATAAAAACTCATAGCCATGCACATAGACTTTAAAGAACCACATATTAAAAAATCTATATTACCCCAAAACACAAATATCAAAAAAAAAAAAATTCAATTAGCTTTCCAAATTACTAAACTCTTCATTCTTGAAGTTTATGTAGACATTTTCACATTAACATAAAGGAACTTAGTATTTTAACTAGATGAAGGAGAAAAAAAAAAAAAAAAGGAAAAAGAAGAGAAATGAATCAGTACAAGAACCATGCATGATCAAAATCCTAATCTTAATATTATTCTATTTCAATGCAAAACAACCTGATGTACTAATGTTTAAAAGGCCACACATAAAAGATTCTGTCTTCTCCTGGTACTTCTCAAAGACTGATGCCTAGCACCAACTTTCCCTTGCATTAAGAACTGCAAGAAAATAGACAAACCAATTAATCATGTACTTGTTAAATGGTTGAGGTGTTTAATTGAAAAATTGTCATACAATGAAGTCCATATTGGCAAGAACAAGAAGAGGTAAGTTCAATAATCAAATCTCTGCAACCAGGTAAATATCTTGACCCAAAATGAACTGCCAACATTATCTATATGGTATTTATCAATAAAAATCTTATTCAAAGTTGAAAATAAATAAAGTTTTCCTTTCTAACTATTCTTGGGTTTCATCCTTTCCTATGAAATCTGTTTCCAGGTTTTTCAATTATTATCCACACAATTTCAATCCAAATCAAAGCAAATAATTAACTCACTCCCAATTCTTAAAGGCGTCATGCAAATAGGTCAAATTCTCTCTTATAAAATGCATAATACAAACAGTTAAGTACATTTGAAATAAGATTAGACAAGTACGAATATGCATATACCTATTTCCTCATAAACAAAATGCACAAGACATTAACAGGTATTCAGTAGTATGTAAAAATGGTAAGGAATTATCAAATAAAGATGCTCTTAGAAAACTAAACTGTGAATCCCTTGACTGGAACTTACATGAATGCAACCTTTGACAGCAGCACAACGGCAAAAAGCCCATGGTAGTTCCCCCTAACCATAAATTGGATACATAAAAGCCCCAAGTGCATTTGGAAACCTGAGTGGAACAAGAACCATAAAAGCACATAATTGTGGTACCTTGCTTCTTAAAATAAAAACCAACCAAACATTCTTCATTCAAGGATGCAAACAAGAAACATAATGCTCTAGTGATACAGTCAAGACAGCAAAGCTAACGAATTGAGCTAGAATTTCAAAGCAATTGAAATAAATATAATTGTTAAAATAAATAAAAACTCAAACAAAGCCTATTCATTTCAAACAATTTCTCCAAATACAAAATCCGAGTAAATCTATAAATCTATAGAAATGCAATGAAATGAAAAGCCATAGAAGATCGTACCTAGTAGAATCATATATAAGTGTAATTTTCATAATTTCTCGGGAAACAAATAGAGAGAGACAGCTATCAACGGCTCAGTCAATCAACGGCTCGCTTGTCGTCGGAGATGAGATAGCTGGCCACCGCAAATCAGCCCGTCAGAAATGAGATGAGTTCTGATCTTTGAGTTTTCTAAGATGAGCTCAGATCGATTTTGAGAGAATTTTCTGAGATGAGCTCCGATTTTGAGAGAAGTTTCTGATTGTGTGAGCGGTTTCTGAGTGTGGAGCGTTAAAAAAAGAAAAAAAAGAGTTTTCCCTTTAGTATTTTAATTTTGGACTTTATTTCAAGGGTTGGAAATTTTGAGATATCTTCTATCAAAGGTTGTCATAGGATGCATTGAAAAATGTTTTAATTTGGAGGTGAAATTAGCATTGGGAATGTAAAAACTAAAAACTAGTCAGCCTAATTTTAATAGATTATTCCGAGGTTTTATAGGTTTACTTCGAGGGTTTTAATAACCCTTGGAATAAACCCCCAATTTTTAGTGATGCTTCAGCACTTTTTAGTCAACCCTTGAGAAAAGTGGGTTGAAACAAGTCAAATTTGTTGTAGCTATAACCTTAGGCAATTAGGTTACAATCAATTTTGTAACTAAGTTTTGTCTTTAATTTTATTAGTTATTAGCGTGCTGAGTATATAGTTGGCAAACTGTAAACAGAAAGTATGGCTTGTAAGTATCTTACAAGTTTTTATTGAAATCAAGTCAATTGGCTAGGATTATGCAAGTCAGGTACAAGTTAGTTCAATAACTTTCGACCACTAGTCAATCAATAATTGAAAGCTTTATAAATAATTGAAAGTTTTAAGGTTTGTTTGGATACCTCTTATTTTGCTGAAACTAAAAACTTATTACTGAAAGTACAGTAGATAAATATAAAAGTTAGTTAAAATAGTACAGTGGGTTCATGAGCTCATGAATAGTACCAAAAACTATAATGGAGTCCATGAATAGTAGCAAAAATATGTTGAATAGTGAAATAATTTATAATTTTCATTGCTTCCCAAATGCACACTTATAAAGATGAAAAATTAAAATATTTTACTATTCAGTTTATTTTTGCTACTATTCATAGGCCCAGTACTATTTCAACTAACTTTTACTTTTATCTACAGTCCTTTCAACAATAATTTTTTAGTTTCAGCAAAATAAGCGATATTCAAACACACTCTAAAGTTTTCAATTATTTGATTGCATATTTTAGATCTAAGTATTAAGCCTATCCAACAATAAGTGTCTAGGGTTTTGTGCAACTAAGACTAAGGTATTAAAAAAAAAAAACAAAAAAACAAAAAAACAATACAAAACTTAAAAGAACGTCATAAAAGACCTTTGGAGAGCCGCTTAATGTGCATCGGTGCTTTATGTATCCCAAACTCTCTAAAGCCTCAACCGATGATCGAGCTTGAACAAACTTAAGATTGGTGGTGTAGAAGTTGTTGCTTCGTCCAGAATATGTCCGTTGTAGCAATTTAGAATACGATTATTCTAATTTGTAAATTAAACTTCAATTTTTTAGTGGACATGTTTTTCTTGGGGTTGGTAGGAAAGCCCTTACAGTAGGGTTTTTGCATCGATTTTTTCATGCATTATCATATAGTGTGTTATTTGTTACTGCTGTTATTTATTTTTATGCAATATTTATGTTGATTGCATGGACCAAAGCCTAGAACATAATTAATATAATTAATTTACTTGGCTTAAAAATTTATTAGTATATTTATGTATATCTAATATCTAAGGTCTATACTTTATAATATGATTAATATCCTTATCAAAAAAAAAAATCTTCCTCAAAAAAAAAAATATCCTTATACAAAAAGAAATCTATACTTTATAATATGATTAATATCCTTATATATTTCTTATCCAAAAAAAAAAAAAATCCTTATATATAGATCCGTTTTTTTTTTTTTTTTTTTTTTATGAAGGAGATTGGGAATGATTGTTAAATTTAAAATACAGGATTACCTAAAACTCATATGATTAATATCCTTATACAAAAAGAAATCTATACTTTATAATATGATTAATATCCTTATATATATATATATATATCTTATAAAAAAAATCCTTATATATAGATCCGTTTTTTATGATGGAGATTGGGGAATGATTGTTAAAATTTAAAATACAGGATTGACCTGAAAGGCTGAAACTCATAATAAATAGAACCCATAAGAGATTTACTTGGAAAGAATAGAATAAAAATCAGCAATTTTATAATAAAAGAAAAAAAGTATACATGATAAATTATGATTGATGGATTAAAAATAGAAAACAAAAAAGGGAACAGAGAATTTTTGTTTGAAATGAAGTTGTTAGTGATATATGTACAAATTAACCAATTAAGTATTGAATTAGTGCATGTTGAATTTTCAATCCTCCTAACTTTGCAAACAAATTTTGAGCCTCAGACAAAATGTGAAAGAAAACGTCTCCATCGGACCTGTGACTTGGGGGAAACCCAATTTTATTGGACAAGTTAGTTATTTATTTCAAAATATTGAGACATAAAAGTTATCATAAAAAGAGACTAATTAAATACACAATTAATGCAGGTACATTGGGTGAGTGTCGCTACTTTTCTTTTTAATTACCTGCACTTTTTGTATAGCTACTTTTAGGGGCGGAGCCAGGGGAGCACCTCCCAAAAAACTCCCATATAGGCTGAGTTTGGATACAACTTTTTCAACGTCTGTGTTTGCGTTTTTTGTTTTGTTTTGTTTTTTTTTCTTCTTCTTCTGCTGTTGCAGCACGGGTCAGGAGGACAAGGCTACTGTTCATGTTACTGTGCATGAACAGTAGCCGCATTTTGCTGACTTTCAGCACATTTGTGAGTCCCGTGTACTGTTCATGGGACCCACAAACTTCACTTTACAAAATTTTTTTAATTAAAAATGGGTCCCACGGTACTATTCACACATTTAAAAAGCATTTTGCGTTTTACAAAAATTTTTTATCTTAACTTTGCCCTTAGTATAAATAAAAAAGACTTCTCTACTTCTAAATTTAAAAAAAAAAAAAAAAAAAAGCAATCTTATGTCAAGTACATGACACATTTTTGTCATTTTTCAATAAAAACAAAGTTCAATGGCCCAACTTAACACTAAAAGTATTGTCTTTTTTTTTTCTTTTCTTTTTTTTTTTACAAAAAATTTCATAATTGTTAAAATAATACTATATATATAGTATATACTGATGATGTTAAAAATCGTCAATAAGCCTATCGCATAAATCTGTGGTCTTTAGCAAAAGGTGAAGAGTAGTAAACCTGCAAAAAAAGGAATGCATTTAGAGAGTACCGGTGTGGTGCCAGCTTAAGGCCCTTCGAAGGTTAAGTAAGAAACTCGCAATGAACTTTGAAAAAAGAGTTTCCGAATAGTATTTTTTACGTACCTCAAAATTGGGGTGCCTTGGTGTTTATATAGGGGTTTATGAATGACCACCTTAGCTGAATTGTATGGACCTGAGGTTATCTCTCAGTTAACTTGTAGGAGTTGGGAACTATCCCATAGTTGATTTGTAGGAGATAAGAGTTATCCCTTTGCTAATTTGTAGGAGATGAGAGTTATCCCTTTGCCTGCTGTAATGTAAATGTAGGAGAGTCTTAGGTGATGCGAGCATTGTAATGTAGGCTTAGTATGCCCATCTTTACCCATTTGTCGATGAAGGTGATAGATGGGTGTCAAGGTCAAGCTCGCAAGTGCTTACCCGTCTGCTTCTGTGCATGACAAGCATTTGGTTAGAGTAGTCATGATAATTTGCACTTGTTATATTGAGTCTTCCATTTCTGATAAGTAGGTAATTTCAGAAGACTAGCTCATCTCGGAAGACTAGCCCATCTCGAAAGACTAGCTCATTTCAGAAGGCTAGATATGGAGTTAGCTAAAAAGTTCCCCATCATATACAATATTTCTCAAAATAAATTTCACAGATTTTGAATAATCAATTTTCATTTAAACCCACCACTTATACTATTTTATTGTCTACCGTTATATAATTCACAATGTCAACTTGTGAAAATACCAACTCTCCTCTTCATGAGTTCTACATAATTATTATTTTTTATATATAAAAAAATGGCCTACTTATATTCATATATAGCACTAAAACCCAAACCTCCACTCTTTTTCTTATTTCTTAGTTTTTTTTTTTCAATCTTGTTTTTTATATAATCCAAATTTTAATGGCTTAAAAGAATAGAGAAAAAAATGTTGAATTCAACATAATTTTTTAAGAGCATTCAAGTCAGTGAGGATACAAAATTGCTAATACATTGTTATATTCTTAACACTTTTACAATAATTTATTTTAAGAAATCAAATTGATTGTTTAAACTCTATTTATTTAGATTAATCTCTAAAATACATTAATATATATATTTGTGTATTTAGTTTGCTATTAATATTAATTAGTTTTTTTTTAAGATTTATTTTGCTTTCAACGTTGCTCTCCCTAAACTGAATTCCTAGCTCCGCCACTAGCTACATGTGGGCTTTGTTTTTTTTTTTTTTTTTTTTTAATTTTTAATTTTTTATTATTTTATTTATGAAAATTGTTTCTGTAATTGATGGCATGACAATAACATGAGATTGTTGGTAAGGGCAATGGGAATGATTACTAGGGAAGCAAAGTGGTGACAATGAAATTAAAGATAAATCTTTTTAGTTAAACTTGGAAGTGATAGCAATAGTGACATTAATGGTTAAAAACTAACTAGTTTTATCACTTTCAATTAATTGGTATTTCTTTGTGTGTCTATTACATCCAATGTTCAAATTCATCCTCTGCAGTTTTAATATCAAATTATCAACAACAAAAAAAGGATAAACTGGAACCTTAGCCAGAAGATGTTATGTGTAGAGACCTAAAAGAGGGCCTGCAATCCATGAAATTTGAAATGACATAGAGAAGCACATGGGGATATACATGATTGATCTTCTTTTAATGTGTAGAAGTCTTTTCCCCCACTACTCTATGCTAGAATTGACCGGTATCAAAATATTATGTTTCAATAGACAAATTGAAAAGAAATTGACAACATTGCTATAAACCATTAATACAAAACAACTAAAATTAACCTATATAATAATAGTAATCAAAATGAAACTATTATTATTATTATTATTATTATTATTATTATAAATACATATTTAACTCTTATATTCACCATCATTGAAATAATATGAATCAAATCAAAACAATATAATTTTTTAGTTTTTTCTTTTCTTTTTTAGAAAAAAATAAATAAATAAGGAGCAAACTGGATTTTTTTTGGAATGAACCAAAATGACAACCTGAAATTGGCTGAAATGACCCAAAATGGACTGGAATTTAACCCGAGAGGGTTTCTTGTTTTGGTTTACATACTGAATTTATGTGTTTAGTTTCTTGTATCAACTTATTTTCTGCATTATTTTCAAGTTTTGGCATTTTCAATTGACCTTTGTTACATGTTTGATCGATGGAAAATTCTCAGTCAGTCTCTCTTGTTTATGTTTTCTAGATCAACTCTTGATGGACCATTGATCAATCGAGTCCCACACCCGCACTTGAATCCTAAAACACACCCGTGCTTCATAGTTCATCACTGATATTTTGTATTATTTACTTTATTGCTTATTGTTTTAAATTTGGTGACTTGCATGCTTGTGGTAATCAACTGGTAATCAGA